>NC_136421.1:270182245-270462245 GCF_052625555.1 Lactuca saligna | reverse complement strand
GGATATGATTATACTTGAATGATGTGTCGAGATAAATTGTTTAAATTATAAGAATGATTGTATGAATAATCTTAGGTATGTTTGGATAGGGCTCTGCTATTCAGGAATAGAACAACTATTTCAACAGAGGAAAAACTTTTAGATCAACTCAACTCTTAAACACTCAAACTTAACTTGATTATTTCATACGGATAAATGCCCTATTTATAGGCTCAAGAGAGTCGGTTACATAATTGAGTTGCAACCGTTTGATTGCAATACGACATATATATTTACATTATAGCCCACTAAACTATTGAGAGTTATACACTTTATTTCATATCCTAGACACTACTTTATATTACATTTTCTACCGACAATAATAATCATACAAAGACAAATTACAAATAATTATAATGACAAATAATTACAATTCATTCGACAATGAAATGACGTATGTCTTCAATAATATCTTCAATACGTCATTGCTTTCGTCAATCCTAATTTTCTATTAATTCTGTCATATCTTTAATTTCGGTGAACACAAGGAGCCATAACCAAAATTTTATATTTTTTGCCCTAATATGGGGCAGCCCTCATTGCCCTATAAAACTCTGCCCTTGATAAAAAGATATCTTTCTTTAGATAATTCTCAACCATAACATTATTTTTTGTACTAAAAATTGTATAAAAAATTATGCAAATATTTATTCTAACTATATTATCTTTTTCATACTTATTTAGAATTTTAAAAGAGTTATTCACTAAAATGACCATATAAAATAGAAGTATATTTCCACAGGACTATCCTTACAGATTCTAACAAAATAACCACAATCCTCAAAAAATTATAAGCGAACTCATAATGACACATTTGAATTGAAAAAATAATTAAAATAATTCAACTGTCTTACCAAATAGTAATCTTTAAGAATGCACTCACACCTATTTATTCACTAGGATTATTGTTTTAACCATTCCTGATGTTTCATGCAATCATGCACTCATATACTTTCATTGCTAAAGAGTAGAGCAACTTCATCTATGTCCAACTATGTAAAGGTTTGTAGATTATATGTTTACGTATTTGTCCGATTACAACAATTTGATTCATGGTCTCCTACCAATTTCCAGTCATTCGTTATCATCTTGTTTCAATTGTATTTCAATACAACACATTTTGACTATGTCATTCCTTAGTCAATACCGATTGATGGTGTTTTGTCTTCCCATCTTGTCATTACTCTATGTGTTTAATATGAAGACTAACACAGGACAATCCAAACATACACCTTATAATGAATTAATATCCTAATTTTCGATCATGTGCATCTATGCATCTATGGTGGATAATCAATTAGGTGGACATTAAATGGTGACTTGTTATGGGATGATGAGTTGAAAAGGTTTTCCATGGCGTCATCATCTGTCTTTGCCATGTAAGTTTGTAGAAAATCGAAAGGGATTGTTCAAAAGTGTTTCCTCATGTAACTTTGTAGGTTAAAAATTACTTCATTTTCATCGACGTGAATGTTTTTTATGACGAAATGCTATATTTTGATAATATCACTACAAATGCTACAAAAGGACAACAAAGTAAAGGCAAGTTTATAGAGAACATATACATTTTCTACAAAAAGTATTTTAAAAAAGATTTGTAGGTAAAAAGACATACAACACCTATGTTCAACAAATTTCACAGGGTGAATATGTAAAATAAAAACATTCAAAACTGCCGATCTACAAAAAAGTAAACTAAAAAAACAAACACCATTTGAAATCGCACAATTCATACAGAATTTCAAATTTTCAACATTTCTAGCAAACACCATGAATACATTAAAAAAAAAAAAACTTTCTTCAAGCAATTCAGTAGCAATCTTCCAAGACAAATGAATAATACTAAACAGTACAAATAATATTATCAGAATTAGTTGTTTAAAGAAAAGGCTTCAGCCCTCTACCCATAAATTGTAAACTAATTCTAGAAGCAAAACAAGGTTAGCCTTTAATTATCAACCCACCATTCATATTATGTTCATACTTATTAAAAGTCAAAATCAAGCCTTCTGCACAAACTGAGGTCAATGTTTCTTGATATCTTCATAGCCTTCATAGGAGCACCAGGACACGTGTCAGCAATACCAGTGACACGTGGAGCAGAAGGAGGTGTTTCCAGTCCATCACAACCTGAGTAAGCAGCAGCTGTCATCTCAGCAAGAATATCCTCCGACTGCTTAGAAATAATGGCTTCCAATAGAGAATCATAAACAGCTTCCAACAACTGTTTATCCTCAAAAGAATTTTCAGAAACAGATTCACGTGTTTCATTTTCACAATCTTTTTTTGTCAAATGAGAACTAAAATTAAGCCTCCTTGCAACATAGCTCTGTGATTCTTCAACATGTTTCATTGAAAAAGGAGCATTCATGAGCTTGTCGGGACCAGGGGCAAATGGGTCAAATACACCGTCTTTTGGGGTACAGGGGCTGTCATCTTCTTCATTCATATCACTATCAGCGCCACTGTGGTATGTGGCGGGAGGTGAGGATACTATTGTTAATGGAGATGTAAAAGCAGACATCAAGTCTGCACTTTCTTTATTAGAATCTGGGGTTATGGGACTTGGAGCAAACCCACCATTATTATCAACCATTGATGATGGAGAAGAGGGAGGAATGATGCCAGTAGAAGAATTCTTGTCCAACTTGATACAAGAAATGTTTTCAATGACCCCTAGTTGATCCACATTAGCCTTGGTATCCATTGTTTTCTGAAAAGAAGTTCAGAAATTCACTCCTGCAGTTTGTAGGAAAGTTGTGCATTAGACCAATAGCAGTTCAAAGTGTGTGTTATAACTTATAAGTTCGTTAAGCAATTAGTTTCAATCCACATAGCAGCGAAAACTTTCTCTTCAAATTCAGCAAAGATCTCTTACCCATTTATGCAGCCATGGTTCAATTTGTTACCAATTTATGAAATGATTCACAAACTGGTTAAATGAATTCGTAAAAACTTGAAACTGCATAAATCTTTGTATTGAAGTAATTAGTCCTTATTGTTATGTAAATAAGGAAGAATATGTGCCAATTTCAACCCTAGACGGAGAAGAACGTACAAAGAGCAAAATTGTAAACCCTAACAGAACCAAATTAACTAAAACGCTTTAATCGAATCAAATTAGGGTTCGTAAAGGTGGGCGAAGGCAAACCCTCGCTCGCACAGAAAAAAGAGGAATCAAGAATAAGGGGGAAAGCGGTAACGTACATTCGTGTTTACGAAGAATACACATGTACACATACACAGGAGAAAAAGCATCGGCTTCACAAAAGACTCCGTACGAAGAAAAAAGAAACCTAGTAGTAAAATCTGATGTTTATGAAAAGCAAATAACAAAAAGTAGGCCAAAGAAAAAGGATGAAGATCTAGATTCTAGAGAAATGATTTGGCGAACGAAAAGCAGAGATAGATACCTGAGTTAATCGAGAATGGATTCGGTGGGTGCGAAAACCTCGTCGGCTTCTCCTCCGTGAAGGGATAGTACAGCAGCGGCGATATACGCCGGAGTTTATAGAGAAATGAAACGGTGGGGGAGAAACCCTCGTCGGCTTGAAGTTCGTGGAGGGGGTGGGAAGTAGAGCAGTCGTCCGCTCGTGCAAACTCTGATTTTCTTCTTTGACCCAAGAGCTGACGAGTTTGGGCATTTTACTTGTGTCTTCCACCGACATCTTTTGTTTTATCTTTTTTTTTTTTTTCACGCTCCTTTTTCATAATTGGTTATTCATCCACAAAGTTTTTTTTTTTAATTTTTTTTTTTGTTTTTTTTTTTAATTTTTTTTTATTTATTTATTATTTTAAGTTTACTATGACTATGATATGATAAAGCTTTGAATTATTAATGTATAAAGTAAACGCTAATTGTTTTGTAGATTGAATGATTAGTCAAAGTAATCTTATTCTTCTCTAGAAGCTAAATAAACATAAACAATTGACAAACATTTCAAATCGAATTAACCAAATCATCTTATTCGTTAAAAAAAAAATAATAATAAACAAACATTAACAATTAAAAATTTGATAATTTTTTCAAAAACAATAAAACATTAACATGTATTGCCTACTGTTGAGTCTTTGGTTTTCAAATTATGGGGAAGGGGGCTCGGCTTTGGCAAATGGTACTAAACATCCTAAGACGAATTGCATACACCTTCATGGACGCTTTTGAAATAGAACTTGTCATGATTTGAAGTCGGTACCTCTTTTATAAAGAGCTTTATCTTGCTCTCATCGATCATTGGATGACCTAGATGATGGTTAAAGAATGAAAGATTAATATTCACATAAAGATCGCTCTCGAAATCAATTCACATAAACATTGAAAGATTAATAAAAGTTAGAGGAGAAAGTGATAAATGATAAATATGGGAATAAGACATATGAAGAAGGACCAAGATGGGATTCATGAAATCTAAATCAATAATCAAGATTAGATACGTAGTTGGGAAGTTGCGAGTGGTTACAAAATCATTGTCTCTACTATTCGCGGTCATTGAATGAATTTGATCCAAAGACTTACGTATGTCACAAGACATTTATTTCTTCTTATGTATTATTATTTTCATGATATGCATCCCACGCACATGTACTCCTTAGAATTGGATGAGATTATATGAAGTAGGTAGAAGACACGATAACTCTTTGGATATAAGTCAGTAGCAGAAGATAGTTTACCTCCTTATATGATATTTTTGTTATGACATTATAAGGAGGTTGTATTTTTGGGTTTAACAACACCCTTGTAATTATATTGTATTTTGGGTTTAACAACATCCTTGCAGTTTTAATGTAAAGTTAGTTTCCTAACTTTTTTTCTTTGTGTTTTACTTATGTTTGCTTACAAATATTTCTAACTTATGCAAAGGTAATGTCGAAGTTTCAATAGAAATGTTATAAATTTTTTGGTCATTTGACCTAACTCTGATCATTCTCTATTGCAACATGTACATATGGCTTGTTGTCTTCTAAAGGTCCCAAATTTTACATTGAAAATGGGTGGGGAGTTATATTGTATGTCATAGAATATGAAATGTGTTTCAACTGAATGTCATAAGCATGTCCTTTTATGGTGCATAAGGAAAATGTAGGTGTTAGAAAAACTCGAGTGTGGAGGGCTACATTTAGAAAGGATATTAAGACAATGGCTACAAACTTAAGAAAGCATTATAAGTTCTTAATGATGCACTAAAGGACTGGTATAGAAAGTCCCGAGAGTACTTTTTCAAGTAAGGTGTTCATCAAATTCAATGATTTGCATATTTTATTTGTCAAGAATGAAGCTAAGGTAAGTCCAATAATAATAAGCTTATATGTTTATGATTTGATATTTACATGAAACAACACAATTTACCTGAATCAAGAGTTTGATATGACATGTTTTGGAAAGTTGCAACATTTTTAAGGAGTTGAAGTACATTAGTTAAATGAAAGTATTTTTATGTGTCAAAGGAAGTATGTTGCTTAAGTTTTAACAAAATTTGGAATGAAGACTTACAACTCAATGAACAACACAATGGTCCATGGAATGAAGCTATCAAAGAAAGTGGGCGAGAAGACGTTAATGCATCCTCTGCTAAGTGGTTAGGTGTGTTTGAGATTTCTTATCAAAACGACTTACTGACTTATTGGTTTTTTGAAAAACAATAAGTCAAAAAAGATGTTTGGCAAAGTCAAAAGCACTTTTCAAAATAGTTGTTACATAAGCTTTAAAAATAAGATTTTAAAAAGCATGTAAAACTTGACTTTTTGAAACCCCTTATAGTTTTTGTAACATTCCGTTTAAAACAGAGTAATTAAATAATAAACTCGGAACCCCAATAATTAATTTTTAATATTATTTTGTATTATTATATCCAAAATCAAATAATAATTAGTGGGGTGTTGGTTTTAGGGAGCCAAATGATAAGATTCGAATCTTCGGGGGGTTAAAGTGTAATTTTGGGACTTATTTTGTAAAGATTTTTACAAGACATGGGGTATTCAGTATCATTTGGACTTAATATGAAAGGATTTATAGAAGCATGGGTTAAAGAGTAAATTTTGGACCTAAGTTGAAAAGGTTTTGTAGAGAAGGGGTCATTTGGTAACATTGGGGTTTGATTTGAAAGAAAAACGAAGAGAGAGGGACTATTAGTGTCAATATGGATCAAAGTTTGAATTGACAAGACTTACAAACCCGTCACCTTGTTTCCTAAACCTAAACCTAGCATCATACACCAACCGCCACCTTATGTCCCCATCCCTCCTGTCGTCGTCACCACCCAACTCCCTATTGTATTTTCAATCAGTCGAAGCTCCAAGCCACCGAACGTCCACCGACGGCCCATGTTGTCAGAAATGACGAAGACTGATATGAACTCGGGAATGTCGTAGCAATGAAAGATCGAGCTACCATTTGCGGTTGTTTCCAGTGGCGGATAACCACTTCCTCCCCGTTGTAGTCAACTCCTTGTTCCTCTTCTGTCCCGTCGTCAGCCACACCACCGGTACTGCCAAACGTTACGTCGCCTCTGATGTGAACCGCTGCTGTTGCTCGCCACTTCGAGTCGCCGCCGTCGCTATATAACACCATGAGGTAGGTGATTGTGTTCATTTTCCGAGCAAAAATATGGATGTGTGTTGTTATGAACCCGAGATGCGTTGTACGAGTGTTGTTGGCCAAAAATCGAGGAAAAGAACCACCATGGCTACCAACCATGGTGGCCGCCGCCTGCTGTCATTTTTCATTCGCCACCAGTCACCGTGGAAGGTGGATATGTGCATGTTTTGCTATGTATTTAGGTGTGTGAGTGTGTGTTGTGTGATCGGGACTCAAAAGTAAACCACCACCACAACTGTAAGATAATGGCTACCGCCTTGTACCACCACCGGCCACCACAAAGGTGGCTTAGTTTGTGTGTGTTTATCTTATTGTGTGTGTTTATTTTGGGGCATTGCGTTGTAAAATTGTAATCGGCGACGAAATACTCAAAGAAAACTCATAACCACCACCGTGAGGTGGTGGCTGCCGCCTTATACCGCCACCAGCCTCCGTGTTGGGTGGTGGTGTGCTTTTGCTTGTGTTTATACTACTTTTGGGATGTTTTGACATAATTGGACTAGAACCATAACCATCACCGCGATGTGGTGGCCGCTGTCGTGAGCCACCGTTGACTGCCACTACCCGAGGTGGCAGTGGGTGGTTCCCGACTTATTTAACCCTAATTGACATAACGAAGCCCTATTTGCCTAAAAACCTAATCATTTGACTAATGAGCACGCGATTGGGTTGGAAACCCTAATTTTGGATTTATTGGTTTGGGGTTATCGGGACCCGTGTTTTGGGCCATTCGAATTGAATTATGAATTACACCCGATCACACCGTATGATTTATCTAGTAGAGTGATGGACTTTTAATAGATTGAGTCCTTAATGGGTTAAGTAAGAAACACTTAACCCTAATCGTCATTTTATGTAAAAATCCTAATTTCGCTTGGACCTTGAGACGAGCCTTTCTATTGGGCTTTGGTGATAGGGTTATAGATGGGTTATCCAAGAACAAGTAAATGGACTAAAATATTTGGATGGGCTTTGGGGTAAGGCCCATGTGAGGGACTTGGGCCCAACTTGGAAAATTAGGTCATAGATAGGTCATAATTAGGCCTTGATGATTTTGAGATATTGGACCATCTGTATGCCAAGCATTGGGACTAGAATAGATAGTTGGGCCTTAAGGTAAGGCCCATGGTGAAGGGTTTGGGCCCAATTTGGAAAATTGGGCCATTGGTGGGCTTTGGTCCATTGGGTAACTTTTGGGCCTTTAGAGTGTGAGTTTGGGCATTGGGCTTGAATCAATCTAGGTTGGGGGTAAAGTAGTCTTTTACCCCAAGCATGGACTTATGGTTATGTATTAGAACCCAATTATTTATTGGGTGTTGCTTTGATGTTGACAGTTCGGGAATCTGTCATCCAGCAGCTAGGGTTTCATCCACGAGACTTCAACCGTGTGAGGTGACTTTTCATCACTATACTCAAGGGTCTAAGGCACCAAGGCTGGCCTTTTTTGGATTGTCATCATGATATGTCATATATGCTCGAGTATTATATGATCTGTTAGATCGGTATCCTGGTAGATAAGATGTTATTATGCTATTATGATTTGTTAGATCGATATCGTGGTAGATAGGATGTTATTATTTTGTTATGATCTGTTGGATCGGTATCCTGGTTAATAGGATGTTATTATGTTGTTATGATCTGTTAGATCGGTATGTCTGTCTATAGACTATTATGTGATTGTCTGATATATGTGCACATGTTGAATTAATGGTTGAGGCTTATCTGATCTGTGTAAGAGGCAACAGACATGGTCATTCCAACTCGATGGTTGTGAACTGTGAGTATTCCATCCCGAGGATGTTTGGACTCGTAGTATGTCGGCATTCCAACCCGATGGTTATGGATCGAGGGTATTCCATCCCGAGGATGACTGGACCCATAGTATGTTTGCATTCCAACCCGATGGTTGAGGGCTTGGGATATTCCAACCCAATGGTTGATTGGACACATAGTATGTTGTTTGTGATTATATGTATATGGTTGTGTGTATGAGTATTTTGGGGGGTCACACTAAACTTCAGGCTTACAGTTTTAGTTTTGGTTTCAAGTACTTCGGATGATCGCGGGAAGGCGAATGCGTGATTGTACAACTCCTCACATTTTATGATTTTGATTTCTGGGATACTCTGACATGAAACTATTTTGAAAACACTTTGTAGTAATTAATGGTTTTAATTGGGTTAAAAAAGTTTTAAGTTGGCTTGATTTTTTATGGGTTTAACCACAATAGCTTCAAAAATAAGATTCTAAGCCAAAAAAAATTAACTTATTGACTTATTGGCTTTCATCACTACAAAAGTTAATCCAAATATTTTTTTTTTTAAAAACTCATTTTTATTTTGTCACTAAACACAATTTTTTTTTTTCGTGTAACATGCGGTCGTTCTTTTAGAATCTATAACATCTATCCATAGGTCTTGTGCTCCAAACACCCCCTTAATGTACTTAACATTCATTATACAAAATTTGATGTTTGTAGTAAGTTCTATAAGCACTTCCATGGATAGTCTTCAAGAAGCTTAGCTAATGGCACCGAAAAAAAGTACTATGCTACATCATATGCACATTGGAACTAAGGTTGTTATACAAACAAGATAATATAACATTTTGAAAGAATACACTGTATAACAAGATAATGTAACATTTTGAAAGCATACATTGATAATGATTTTGTTAGATATATTAATGACATGAGAAGCATGCATGACTATCATCTCTAATAAATGAATAATTTTTTTTTGCCACTTATCTTACACTCGTTTAATTTGTCAAATATCATTTTATAGTTATTTTGAATTTTTTTCCGATATGTTACTTTATAAGTTTTTCTATTTTATTAAATTTCATTTTAATGTAATAATTATAATAAATGTAATAGTAAATTGATATCAATTTCATTAATGAATTTACCTTTTAATTTCAAAATTCTCAAAATTAATTTTTTTTTATTTTAATTATTTATTTAAATTTAAAAGATAAAAAACATTTCTATTATAATAATTCAGTATTTTTCTTTTTTTTATATAAATTTAAAATTCTCAAATATTTTATGTTTTATATTTAACTTTTTTTTTTATTAAAATCGACCTATATAATTTGTGAATAAAAAATGATGAAATTGTGACATGGAGTAACAAAAAGCAATGATCGCAAAAAAGAGTATGTGATTACCTCAGCTTGTACATCTCAATTGTCAAAGCTGATAAGCACATGGATGAGGAAGATTTTGGATAGTTTTAATCCGTCACAATCTAAAATTACAACCATTTTTTTATAGCAGTTCCTCAATAATTTTTTGTTTTTCAAAAAAATCATATATTTACCCGGAATTAGAAATAGATGATTCCATTGTCTAGCGAGAGGTAGTCAGGGGATGGTGACGTTTAGATAGTGCATTGTGGGACTCAAGATCAAATTATAGACATTATGACATAACTTTTGAGGTGGATGCTTTTCGAAAGATGCAAAAATTAGCAATTAGGTTCCATTTCTCCTCCTATAAAATTCAACTTTAAAAACTTTTTAGCTTGCCAAATTTGTTGGGAAAAAAAAACATAAAAACGACCAACACTAATACAAAAATTCAAATCGTATTAGATTGGTTGTCAAAAATTCAAGCTCGAAACTTCTGACATGTTTTTTACTACATATAAATGATTTTACTTGTATATGTTATGCATATCATGTTTCTTAGACATTTGTGTACCATGTCTTTTCTTATTGTAATATCATAATAAATTAATAACTATTATTTCAATTATTATTATGTTTATTGATCCTCTGTTTACAACATCAAAAGTCAAAAAAATTAGTTGAATCATGTTGACCCATAACTTGGTTGCGCAATAATGATTTTAATACTATAGATATTATATAATCATATGAAAATGTTGTTAAAAGTATATTCTTGACATTTAAATATAACTAATTGTATTTTGTCTTTAAAGGATAGCTAAAAATTAAGACCTATAGTTAATGATAAAGATAACCAATAAAAAATTGCCTACATAGATGATCACCAATATACATCCAAATTTAAGCTTCTTTTTTAGTCCAATTTGTCTTTAAACACAACATAAAAAATAGTTAATTACGTATAACTTGTTCATAAAAATTGATTATCATTACAAACGATTATATTAAAACCCAACTCATAATGTATGTTTAAGCAATAAAGTAGTTCAATGATAACATGAATGAATGAATGGTCGAAAACAATATAATAGTCAAGACGTATGCATTGAATAAGATGAGGCACCACTTTCCAAATGATGCAACTGACCGACAAAATAGTATTTAGTGCAATGGACCATGGCCGCGGACCGCCGTCTGCCACCGCCTCTGGCTGTCTTACGTTGACCCAAATCCAACCGCGTTATGCTTGTTCAATTAATACCCAAACGAACTTTTCTTCCAGAATACTTTAATTTTTTGACACTTTATAATTATATATACTGAATAATTCAATTGCTATTATTATTGATTATTTTGAGAACTAACCGATTGACAAATACCTACCAAAAATTTAATATGAGATAATTACCAAATATCATGAAATAATAACTATTTTCGAATTTAAGATAATACTGACCATCTAGATCGCATAAAGATCGCATGAATTTATGAGGGTTTTTTTTTTGGACAATTTTCTTTGTTAATCATCCGTGAAATTCATTATATTAGTATTTTTTTTAAACGGCAAATAAGTATACTAATAAAAGCCACTCGATTAACAAGTAACTAAAACGGTGGCACAAGTACAAAGAGAGGAGTCTATAATAGAGATAAAATAACAAAACTTAACAAAAGGGAGATATACTCCATTCAATCCACCTATGTATCACCTCCTTAGATCTGAATTTGAACCATGAAAAGGTCTGTGAGATCACCTCGTCAGCAATCTTTGCAAGATTAATGTGAATCCTTTTAAACCTCTTGTTGTTTCTGGCTATCCATATGAACCATAGGAGTCCATATAACACCACAATTACCTTAACTCTCTTTCTTGGGCAGTTACCCCATGTTGCTGCAAAGTTAAGAAACTCGTTAACATCATTAAATTGAGTGTTAGGAATTCCACACCAATTTAAGATCCTTTTTCGCGCCTCCACAGCCACATCACATTTAATCAACAATTGATCACTAGACTCCTGGACCATGTTGTAGAGAGAGCACATGCTTGATTAAACTTTGACTCCTCTTGCTTCAAGATTTTCCGTCACCGGTATTCTTTTCATCGCTGCCCTCCACATAAAGCATCTGATGTTTAGTGGGATTACATTTGACCAGAATATCTTGCTATAATGACACGGATTATTATTGGACTCAATTATATGACGCATAGTGCAAACCGTATAAAGTCCATCCACACTTAGATTGAATCAAAAACCATTTTGTGTTGGTTGTGTATTAACCCCCTGAAGCATTTCACAAAGATTTGTCAGATCACCCATAACCTCATCTTCTATAATCTGTGACTTTTGACTCCAATAGAAGCCTGATAAGACAATTCTGTCAGACACCAGACATAGTTTTGTGGTTTCCAATTCATATAATCTGGGAAATCTTTCTTGCAACGTTAAAGATCCACACCACCGATCTTTCCAGAACAAAATTGATACATTTGAGCCAGGTACAAGTGTAAACAGGTCATGATAACTTATGTCAAATTCATGAAGAGATTTAATGGCTTTAGCTATGTTGCTCGACACCCTATACATCGATGTTTTTTCTATCGCAGTAACCGGTTCTTTTTATGCATTTTCTCCATAAATCGTCACTCACAGCATTAAGTTTCCACCACCATTTTGTGAGTAATGCTGCATTTTGAGCTTTTAACGATCCAACTCCTAGCCCGCCGTCCTTTTTTGTTGCCACAACTTTAGACCATGAAACCCAATGAATCCGAGAATGAGACTCACTACCACTCCAAAGGAATTTCCTTCTCATTTTTTCAAGTTCATCAACTATACCATTTGGTGCCTTGAAAAGAGAGAAGTAATATGTCAGAAGATTATTCAATACTGACTTGATGAGTGTCAATCTGCCACCGAATGACAAGGATTTAGCTTTCCAAATAGAAAGCCTAGACTGAAATTTGTCAATTATCGGTCTCCAGTTCTTTTATAACGTCATATTTGCACCAACAGGTACTCCAAGATAACTAAAAGGGAATGATCCTTGAATACAACCCATCACCCTTACTTGACACTGTATCTCAGATTCCATCACACCAATGCCAAATAATCGTGACTTGTGGAAGTTTACTTTCAAACTAGAACAAATATGAAAGCATTTTAGAATTCTGGCCAGATTTTTAATGTCGATTTTACACCATTTTCCCACTAATATTGCGTCATCAGCATAAAATAAATGAGATAGGATTGGTCCATTGTGTGGTAGAGTAATACCTTGGATTATGGATTTTGTGGGCACATTTCAGTCAATGTTCAGTCCCTCCATACCAATGATGAAAAGGAAATATGAGAGCGGATCACCTTGTCGTACCCTTCAGGTGATAGGAAACTCTTCGGTAGGAGAACCGTTGACTAATACCGAAGCTTTGGCTGATTTGAGACAACCTTGAATCCATCCACGCCATTTACCGCTGAATCCCGTCTGCTTCATAATTGAATCCAAGTAATTCCAATTTAATGAATCAAACGCTTTTTCAAAATCGACCTTTAATAAAAAGATTTTTTCATTTGTGCTAGATCTCAGCTTAGAAAATCTCACAATTTATAAATCGATATTTTTTTAATTCAAACTAATTCATTAATTTAATTATCGTCGTACAACGAGTGAGATGACAAACGGTCAACAATCTGCGCCGCTAAGTCTTTTTGTATGATAAAACTAATTCTTTTAAAGACTACATCCATAGATCTACAAGATATAACATTGCTATGCATGATCCGTTGTATTCTATTAAGAAGCTCTACCGCATCCGACGTGAGGAAACCAAATGTATCAAATGCAAATGGTATGAACACGTGTTGATTTTCCATGCACGATTTCTCATGTTTGGTGACTTTGTCTGTAACAGCTTTTAAAACAGTATGTCTCACCGTGAAACCGTCAGCCCTCAAGCCCACAAGAGGCGATACCTATGTAAGTTCCACACATACATGTTTCCCTCCGACTCATCTAAAAATCTACACAACTAGAAAAAAAGCCTTTTACGACGCTCATTGCGCGTCGTAAAAGGCTCAGACGACGCGCAAATGCACGTCAAGGAAGGCCCTGTCATAAAGAGAGACGACGCGCATTTACGACGTGCAATTACAACGCGCGTTTACGACACGCATTGCGTATCAAGGAAGGCCCTGTCATAAAGGAAGACGACACGCATTCGCGTGTCGTAACCTTACGACGCGCGTGTTAATGACACACAATGCGTATCGTAATTTTAATTTTTTTTTTTTTTGAAAAAAATTATTTATTGATTTACTTATTTTCATATTAAATTTGCATTT
Source organism: Lactuca saligna (assembly GCF_052625555.1). Lineage (NCBI taxonomy): Eukaryota > Viridiplantae > Streptophyta > Magnoliopsida > Asterales > Asteraceae > Lactuca > Lactuca saligna. The sequence continues at coordinate 270,448,136 of NC_136421.1, read as the reverse complement.
CATGTCTCATAATGGAAAATAAAATACCATATACAAATAATACAATGCATTGCACAAAAGTTAATGTTATACAAATAATCATTCCAATAGTAGACAAATGTAATACATCAAATGTGAAAAAAGATGAAGTCATCAACTAATAATAGTTGAACTACAAGAACTTGTTGCCCACCTTCACAACATCCGAAATACTTTGCTTGACATTATATATGCACATCAACAAGACCTACAAATTTGATAATGAAACTATTAGATTCACATAAACTAACAAATCTTAATATGTAAAAATGAGAATAACTATACTTAGTACTTACATTTACTGCTGACACGTAAAAAATCACAAGAAAATATGGTGGATTTTATTTTTAAGTATGTGAGATGCAAATTCATCAGGAACATCTTCTTATTAATGCTAGTTCTATCTTGCATTTAATTTTAATCTTAATAGCATTTTGACAATCTTTGTTATTGTTGAGTTGGAGCCAGTGGAAGAAGCTTCAGTTTTCAATGGGCCATCCTAAAAGACAATCATCAAACAAAATATTTTATAATTCCAATTTTTTTTTATATATAAAATGCTCAAAGATCAAATTTTTCTCCAAAATGCTCAAAGAATATTACCCAATTTATTGTTCCAGTTGAGACAAAAAGCCCTTCTTCCTTAAAAACAGGAAGAGACTCGCCTGTAAGCATAGACTCATCCACAACACTTCTTCCTGCAATTACTTTCCCCTGAACACAAGATTTAATTCATCATATCAAAAGCCCTAATCCTTAAACTATTTTATTGAAATTGTAACGTGAATTATGATGTTCCAACTGAAAGTTAACAAGACTTACATCTTGTGGATATTAGTGACTGTAGACATATGATAGCCACAAGGGTATAAAGATCAAAACACTAACAAAAGCAATATACTTATATGTGTAAAAAATATTGGCATTTTGAAAAGCAATATACTTATATGAGTAAAAAATATTAGCATCAAGTTCCACAACATCAAGTTTCTTTAAATAACCAAATGTACTAGCATGCATGCATATAAATATTAAAAAACTAAAAAAACTAAAAAATAGCAAACCTGTATGACACAAAGTATATTTAGGAGCTGATTTCTTACCTCCTTGCAGCTTTCCCCACAGAAAAAGCTAATCCAACCAAGCCTCTTATCCTACCAACCTCTTTCTCAACTAACACAGCAATCTGGACATGAAAAATTTAAAGCCTCATAGCCCCTATATCTGCAAATAATCAAACATCACAAATGTTTTTAAAAATGTATATATATATATATATATATATATATATATATATATCAAGTATATAAAACCCCAACATGTGAAAACTTTAGAAGAGAATTAGTAACTACCTCTTTTCATCATTTGTCATGCAAATAACAGAGCCAGAATGATTCTTGTCTACACAGATCCCATTTGGAGTCTATGTAGACAATAACTTGTTAAGAACAAGAATCACCATTTACACGGATGTAAACTAAGTCCTTGAAGCTCTTTTCTACAACCTGCATTGTATCCCACAAGAATTACAACACTTTCTTTTCTGTATTTCGAAATTACTTGGCGCAAACATACAAATTGATAACAAGTAGAAAACATGCCAAAATTACTTTACAAGACTATATGTTAAAATAAAATAAAATAAAAAACGTTACCGACTTAATCAACCTTAGTTGGCGGGAAGTAAATCCATCAAGTTTGATGGCTGGACAAATTTTAAAGAAGATGGTCTCAAACTGATCAATTGAAGCATTAGAGTCATTAACAATCCAGCTTGACCCTCCATTTCTAACCTGTAACAGGTCATCATGCCATTCATTAATTTTGTTTTTCATTATCTCCACAAAAAAATGTTCAATCAACAAAATATGCCAAATTAGCGTAAACCGGGAAAAAATGTAAAATGAATAAAATCAAAGAATTGGATAAAAATTATTGGAAAAAAAGCTTTGGATAAAACTATAATTTTTTACAAACTTAAGGATTTTCTTGTGAATCTCATTTTAAGAAAATGTGGAAACCAACAAAAAAGCAAAACTGAGGGTTACAACTAGAGAAAAAAAGTGTAAACTCGATAAAATTGTTTACACTTGAGGTTTTTTATTGGAAGTAACAAATGTTTGAGTAGTTTGACCAAGTCAAACAGTGGGGTCTTCAAGTGTGGTTGATCTGTGATGCGTGGATAAGCTGCATTTTCATTAAGCTGATTTTGAGACCATAAAAGCATTCTTAATAAACTTGTAAGCTTTGGATCTGTCAACTCAATTCTCATTCAGTCAAACGCTAAAATAAATACAAAGTTTCATGGATAATTGGATTAAAAAAAAAACTAACCTTTTTCATGGCTTTGACTTGTAAGGATTGCATCATTGACCTCACTTGCAGTGTTTAGGTGTTGAGATATGTCTAAAAGATCTCCAACAGGGCTATTCTTCACATCTTCAAATGCCAGAAGGGCAAGTGTTCTCTCCAAGTCCTTTAGAAAGCTTTGCTGCAATGATGGGAGTTTATCAGATAAAGGGCATTTTGGGCATATTAAATTAAATATTATTACTATAAGAAGGATCAAAAGCTAATTTTCCTCTACCCTTGGAGCAAGCTCCTCCTGTGCAAATTCCGGAGTTTCTTCAATCTTTCCATTTCTAATCAATTATATCAACCTTTGCTGTTGCAGATGGAAAAACAACTGTGGATTTGTATCTAGAATCTGCATAAAACATTTGTCACATCAGCATTTTTATCAAGCAAAAGGTTAGTTTTTTTACCTATAGTCACATACAAGACATAATGGGAAAAGAAGCCCCTAAGTCTTTAATTTTACACATTAGATCAGTTAAAAAATCTATACCCATTTTTACATATATGGGTTGAAATATTCAAAAAGAAAATAGTAAATTGTCTAGAATGCCCTTCAAATACTTGTAATCATGACAAGAAGCTAACCTCAAGATTCAAATCATTAACTTTTTCAATTGCATCTTCAATATTCCCAGATTGAACAACTTTTTTAACAGCCATACGGTATGTAATGGTTGCAAGATCTATATCTACTGTTTATATATTAAGGAAATTCATATAAAGGTAGAAAATGATTCAAATTGACAAATTAAAATTAACAAAAACTCATTAAAAAGATGAAAATGGATACGTTCTGTTCCAGATTCCATTCATAACTTTTCTGCTGCATCAACATATCCCTCAGTGACAAGAAAATTCATAACCAATTTGTTCATGTCTTCTTTTCAGATTTTAACATCGTTAAGCTTTTTCTCCCATTCATCCCTTGTTATTACCTTCTTTGAAGTAGCCTATATATAATAATAAAATTTTAAAATAACAATATTGCTAAATCCATCACAAGAACAAGACTCGGGGAGCTTTCTTAATACCATCTATAAGTTTTGTGTTCAAATACACAATTGGGCTGTGATAGTTGCTTACCTTTGCTTTTTCTCTTATTTTAATTCTTTTCTCTTTCTTGCATACAACCTATTTAAGAGACGGATTTGTGGATCGTTGGTCCAGATTCTCAAAGGTTCCAACTTTTCTTCCTGAAATAAACAATTTGCTCAAGGAATGTGTGATTGGCAATAATAAATAAGTAAATAATTCATTTGTGTTACCTCTGTAAGATCATCAGGGAGATGAAAAGTGTGACGTTGAAATGGGGTTCAATGACCAAATCAGGGGAAAATCGTACCTTAAATGAAATGGTAGCCAAGATGTTGATCCGAGCCCTAGAAATTGTTGTTGGTTTTGTGTCTTCTGGTTCGGCTTCCCATTGAGATTTAGGAACTGGAAGGGATTGTTGTCTTGTTGGCCTTGATCTTCTACTAGAATTGTTACATAATCCTTCTAATATCGAAGAGCTAATAGGTCGACGGTAGAGGAAGGTGTGAAAAAGATGCGACGTTGGCGGAGGGGCTACGATGGTAGAGGGTCGACAACCAGGAAATAGCACAAAGTGGTGGTCGGAGTGTGAGGGGAGTAGTTAGCGGTCGATTAGGGCTTTTTCTAACAATTTCAACATCGAGTGGGAGATATGGTGGTTCCAGTAGGTAGAAGTGAGGGAAGAAGTAGGCAGCAGTCAATGTCGGGAGGGGGAAGGAAGGAGCGTCCATAATTTGGGCAAGAGGGAAAGGAGAAAAAAAAGGAATTAAGGCGGGATTTTTAATTTTTTCAGAATTTCATTTCCCCCTACTGTTAAAGGATGGAACGCGCGTTCCATTAAAAATTATAAAGCGACATCCTTAGACGACGCGCATTTTATTATAGGTGCCCTCCGTGTTTTTTTTAGACACTGATTTAAGGGCGCGCAATAATGCGTGTCTTCTATCCTTAAATTTTTTGAAGAGATGACATTTTTCTAATGTCACTCTCCTTTGCGTAACATAGATCAATGAGCGTCGTATTTTGCGCGTCGTAAAAGGCCTTTTTTCTAGTAGTGCTAAAATGTCAGCCAGAGGGTTGACCTTCCTTCGGTCTGGTCAGTCGAGAAATTCACAGGTGTTTCTTTCTTATCGAAAGCCCCGACACGCTTAAATATGTCAAACAAAACATCCCTAACCATATTGTGCATGTATTTGAACCCCAAGATTTCTTTACAGTGAACTGCATGCTCTCCAAAATAGTCCAAACATGTCTTGCGACACACGGGACATATCTGGTCAGCAGAGAGTATTGGAATCATGAGTCGATGTTTGAGGATAGTACGGTACTCCACACGAGATATATGTTGGCCAAGCTCATCTATATGAATAGCTAGAAGAAAATCTTAAGCATGTGGTACACGTAAGTACTAAAAAATTATTTTCTGTTGAACCGTCGTGTCGATATGCACTTCCATATATTGGACAATATTACAAAAATAAAGGCACTCGCCAGTTGTATGAAATTCTATGCTTAAAACTATAATATATTAACATGTAGTCTTCTTTTACTAACGATACCTTTGCCAACATGTCTACCATGACCTTCACAAAATCATAGCAGGTTACTCATGTTTTAAGTCATTTATTTTGTGGGTTTTACGCCATCTATTTTGTATGAATTCTTATTTTGGTAGCTGTTTTGGATTTGAAAATAAAGAATATTATTTTGTGGGTTTCACGTCCACGAAAAAATACGAAAGATAAATTTATTATTAGTTAATATTGTCGTAAAAAGCATCAATACGATAAACAGTTACACGAATTCATAGAATATGTAAATATTAATTGCTTGATCTAGAATTGTCAATAAGGCCAAACCCATAAATGCTTACGAAACTAACTCATGATGCACTTTAGTATTTTCGAAAAAGGCATCAATACAACAGACTAGTTTACAAAAATTCATATAATATCAATATTAGTCGTTTGACCTAAAATTATCAATTAGACCAAACCCATAATTATTGACAACACTGGTTCATGATGTTTTTTTTTTTCCGCATACCAGATTTTATTAGCACATGTTAGCAAAGAAGTAACGAGAACAAAACCAAACACCAAAAAGGTTTAAAACACACATAAAACACACATCTAACTAGGGTTTACAAAATTGTACCACAAAAAACTAACCGATATACTACCAATCGAATCAAGAAAGTTGGTAGCCATGTGTGGTTGGTAATACCGTACCAATTAAACAATCTTGGTAAAGTAATTGTACAAAATTTTAAATATTATGGTAATACCGCACCAACCAATTCATTTTTTATTATATATATACGAAAACGAAATCGTATATTTCAATTGTTAATTGTGTTTAGTGTTTACAATTTTAAGAATATTATATAAGTCAGTTTGTTGCATTAGTGAATAGTTATTACCATGTTAAAACACAAATTAAAATGTAACTTTAGATTTACTTTAATAAAATCTCATTGTAAATTAAAAGAACTACGTAATTAAGTATTTTTCAAATGTCAAAATTACCCAATGTCTTTTTTTTTTTTTTAAATCTTACAATAGAAAATTAAAAGAAATTGATATATATCATTACCGATATGTATCAACCAAACTTATTGATAGCCAAACATATTGGTACCAAATATATTTGGTACGGTACAGGTAGTAATTTTTTTATATCAACTATAGTTGGTACGGTATATGGTTTAGAGAAAAAAGAATCGGTACCGTACTAATTTCACTCCTACATCAAACAACTAAATTGGGATTGGAAAGCAAACCGACGCAACTAAGTTTCTCCCCCTAGTTCTATTAGACACCCATAAAAACAATTGGGTTAAATTTTTTCCCATAAATCTCTTTATAAGAATTCAGTATCAACCAAGTAAACCACCAAGTCGTGAAAAATACTCATTCCAAATAAATATTACATGAAGACTTTAAGCGAAAAGAACCAAACCAAGACAACCAATCTTCAAAAGAAAAAAACTTGGATTAGTAATATTCCACCAATTCACTATCTTCTCAAACAAAGTAACCACCACATGACAACCAAAAAATAAATGCTTAATATTCCATGAAAACTCAACGTAAATCGGGCATAACAAATAATCAACCTCCAAAACTCTAAGAATCGAGTTATTTCTCAAGACTCAAGAGAAAAGCGATTTAAGGACAACCTCCATATCATAACATTTACTTTAATAGGAACCAATGTTGGTGATTTTAGTGTTACCATATCATTTTAAGTAACTGGAACTAACATGTGAGTTAAGGGGTTTCATGATTTGTACTCTAATACATGTACGGGTTTGTGCGGAGTGCACGCATGTATAAGATCGAGTTAGAAGCCGGTTCGACGACTAGTTGGGGGTCCGGGGGCAGCGGCCCCGGGTCCGGGGTTTCCAAAGGGGCAGCGCCCCTAGCGGGGTCCAAGGGGAAGAGCCCCTGGCTGGGGTGATTATGGTAAAACTAACGAAATTCGTTAGTTTTTGGTAACCCTAATACGGATTAATATTACTTGCTTCCTAAGCAAGTAATGACGGCTCAACCATAATGAAACCCTAATTGTGTTTAGTATATAAACACCTCTTCGTTTCCAGAAGACGGACGTTTTTAGCTCTCGTTTTTCATCACACATTCACAGAACCTTTTAGCATACTAGCTTGCGTTTAATAGTGCCTAGAAACGTAGGTGTCCGCTTGGATTATCCTAGACTGAATTTCTTGTAACCCAGGCATAAGGTAGAAATATCAGTTCGGAAAGTGATATCACGATCCAAGCTGGTATCTAGATCTCCACCGCAAACCCTAATTTTCCCAACAACCAACTTGTTCCACGGCGAAGAAAGACAATTAGAAAAAGACAAGGTCTTATTGTTAATCAAATTACTCATGGAAGTGATTAGAAAATTTGTGGAACCATCTAAAAACCACCACCATCGGTCCTTTAAATGAGACAACGGCACCGAAGCAATCAAAGACACAAAATCATTCCATTACTTGAATTCAACCGCTCCCCTCGGCATCTGACACAAGTGAGCCATCTAATCATAAGAATCCAATTATGATGCATTTTGATGTCATTTGTGATAATAGAGAAATTATGAATGATCAATCGACTACAACTTAACATGTTGTGACATCCCCAATTTCTCGGCCAGAAAAGACCGATTTGTTTATGTTTTGTTTTATAAATCAGAGTAATCGTTTAAAGAAAAACGGTTGCGGAATTTGTTCCCAAAACAAGATATGATAAAAACCTATCAAAACATTTCTCAAAGAGAATGTATTTTCATTAAATAATAAAACATTGGGATGCCATGTTCCGATACAGACACATAATCATAAACAAAACATACATTCATTTACTCTAGTGATATACATCTCCTTTAATCTCTCAGTGCAAAGCAGCTTCGTATCGATACCTGTGATACAATTAAAGTTAGTGGGTCAGGTTTGGGAGCTTGGTGAGCATATAGGGTTTTCAACCCACAATAATATAATTATTATATTTAATCATCACACAATCAACCCAATTACCTATCCCTGTTATCTTCTTTATTTCTTAAGATTTTACCCTAAGAATCACCTATCCTTTATTTATTCATTCCTAAAATTTGACTTTAAGGAATAGACACAAATTCTACTATTATTTAAGGCGCATCTACCAACTTTATCATTTAAGCGCCTCTGCCAGGATTACGACATTCACTATTAGGCGCATCTGCCGACCTTATCCTATAAGCGCATCTGTCAGGATTATCCTATAAGCGCATCTGCTAGTATTATGACATTCTCTATTTGGCACATTTGCCGACATTATGTTTAAGCGCATCTGCTAGCATTATGACATTCTCTATTTGGCGTATCTGCTGACATTATCCTATAAGCGCATCTGCCAGGATTATCCTATAAGCGCATCTGCTAGTATTATGACATTCTCTATTTGGCGCATCTGCCGACATTATGCTTAAGCGCATCTACTAGCACTATGACATTCTCTATTTGGCGCATCTGCCGACATTATCCTATAAACGCATCTGCCAGGATTATCCTATAAGCGCATCTACTAGTATTATGACATTCTCTATTTGGCGCATCTGCCGACATTATCCTATAAGCGCATCTGCAAATATCATTCTTAATCATCTTTCATACCTCATCATTTTATCACATACCAACTATCTCATCTACCCATGTTCTACCCAACATATTTGTAGATATAAAATACATATACAGTTTAACCCATTTAAAAACTATATAAAACATCCATTACACACTCATCTCAAATAAGCAAACAATGTATAAACACATAGCACGTATTTCATAGCAAATACTTAATATTTATGTGTTAGAAGAGAGTGACTACACACTCACCCAAAACATATACTTAATACATTCAAACAATATTTGTATTAATATTGTGTTTATGAAAAGGGCTATACACTCACACATATAAACAGCTTTATATTATACACATAGCACGTATTTCATAGCAAATACTTAATATTTATGTGTTAGAAGAAGGTAACTACACACTCACTTAATTAGAAGATGATCGGAGAGCACTACGGCTCTTCAAGTAGATATTCTTCGGTGAAACTGGGATCACTTCACACACCGGGTTTCTCGCGGGCAGAACTTCGGCTCAGAAACTCTTTTCTTCTCGGGATCTTTGGGCTTCGGGACTTGTTTCGGGTCTCGGGGTTGATACCGGGGCTTCGGGGGGTTAAAATTGTACGTAAAACGATGTAATATGGGAGAGAGAAGAGAGATTTGGCAACCACAAACGACTGCCCCTTCAAATCTATTTATAGGGTTGTTTTCTCATTTTCCACGTCGTGGGCTTGAATGTAATTGCATGCGTCATCACAAGTTGCATCTGAGGGACTCCCAGAGGTGTCAGAAGACTTGCCACGTCGTGGTCTCTGACACAACTTTGTGGTTCGCGCCCCGAACTTCAGAAATTCATAACTTTCGCATACGAACTCCGTTTTCGACGTTCTTTATACCGATGTGAAGGTGAAATTATGCTCTACAACTCTCGTTTAGACTCCATTGGCTAATTTTGACTTTATTTTTAATATATTATAAGTATATTACTTATATATTATCTTTAGTAGGTCGGGACAGGAAAACTCCGTTCGAAATTCATAACTCCTTCATCTAAACTCCGTTTTTGTCTGTCTTTTTATCATTAAACTACTATCAAATAAATCTTCGACTCTCATTTAGATCACTAAGGATAGATATCTATCTACCTTAAATTCACTATTTACGTCGCGCTGGGTCATGCCGGTTCTGTCGCGAAACTTCGACAGGTCATAACTTCTTCGTTATAACTCGGATTTTGGTGTTCTTTATATGCATGGAAACCTTGTGACATATACTACAAATTGGTTAAGATTAATCCTTATAAATAATCTTCCATCAAAAAATCCTTTTTGATGGTTATCGTCTCTAATTTGACTAACCCGGATCTACGGGCGTTACAATTATCCCCCCCTTAGGATGATTACGTCCTGGAATCATCAACGAAATAGGACTTGCATAATGATTTCACACGTTATCTGTTCATCATAGGTAATAACCGTAACTTCTATGTTTCCTCGATAGAGTATTTAACTCTATGGTTTTCTTGACCGCAGACGATGCCCAATCTTGCATCTACTTATCGTACTATGTTGTACTTTCAATCATAACTCCTGAGTTACAAAATAAATCCTTATTGAGGACTCCTTATTCTTCTTAGGATAAGTACTTTTATTCATCTATTGCAATAGATCGATGGGACATGTTCTAATAACCTCTCATCGTATGATGCAACGTTTAGATTCAAGTATCTTAGAGTCAAATTCCAGAATGGAATGTACCTTCCTTCATACTCTAATGTGATATAATCACATTATTAACATGTAGCATGCCTAGCTACAAACTCCTTTTTTTTAACGAGCACGATACTATCAATCGCATTGATTTCAATCTTCTGAATTGAGTCAGATGCTACCTCGAACTTGGTTCTATGAACCACGTAACAAACTCCTCATAGTCGAACTCAATTTGATATGACCACTAGGGTCGGAATAACAACCATCTTACTAGTCACTACCAAAACAAGGGTAATGACACACTTGAACAAAACGGAATCAATTACTAGCTTCTTGGTAACCTTGTGACTTTCACTGATCCAAGTGCGAGTCCTGTGCTTCCGAAAGTATATGCATCTACGACCTTTCACACCTACTCATACTCGTCCCAAGTATTGTCCCGCGGTCGACCAAGTCCCCATACAAGAAAATCACAAAACAATTTAACACATACGAATGTGTCCAAATAATCATAAACAATTTCCCTAAACTCTACTAGGACTTCGTCATTGCTCAATCTTCAATCATCAACTCTACTTCAACTCGATTGGTGATGGAAATACCAGACGATGAGACAACTTCGATAATTTCACCAATCGTTCCATCATCATGCCAATCGAAGGTGTACTTCAGACGTACCGTACTCCTCTAAACGTATTGTTATTTCATAAACTCTTACGATATCTTCTGATAGGTGTCATCCACTCTCATAAGCCTTCTTCATTTCCTCCATTTACTCAATTTATCTACGAGTCTTCACCATGACCTCTTGTACATCCAAGCAGACATTTGGTGTACCAAGCGAGAATTTTTAAGATAAGAAAGTATTTAATTACGATAAACGTATAAATCTCCTTATCACCCCGAAACATTTACATGCTAGTTCTAATTTCGTAGTCGTACGCTTAGAATCCTAAACACACACGGTTTCTAGATCTGGTCGGCAACAGACCATAGATCCGAACAAATAATAGCATCAATTTAGCTATCACACAAAACAATTAGCACATAAAAGCATTTTAGGCATCATTCCTAAAATAAACTAGTGCTTGTGTCAATTTAGGTGTACTACCTATCACATTTTAGACACACTCCTCACAATCATTACTTAGCATTCTAAGTTTAAGTCTAGAAATTTCCTAAAACTTCCTAGTTCGCTTAAACTAATGCTCTGATACCAACTGTGACATCCCCAATTTCTTGGCCAGAAAATACCGATTTGTTTATGCTTTGTTTTATAAATCAGAGTAATCGTTTAAAGAAAACGGTTGCGGACTTTGTTCCCAAAACAAGATATGATAAAAACTTATCAAAACATTTCTCAAAGAGAATGTATTTTCATTAAATAATAAAACCTCGGGATGTCATGTTCCGATACAAACACATAAGCATAAACAGAACATACATTCATTTACTCTAGTGATTTACATCTCCTTTAATCTCTCAGCGCAAAGCAGCTTCGTATCGATACCTGTGATACAATTAAACTGAGTGGGTCAGGCTTGGGAGCCTGGTGAGCATATAGGGTTTTCAACCCATAATAATATAATTATTATATTTAATCATCAAACAATCAACCCAATTACCCATCCCCGTTATCTTCTTTATATCTTAAGGTTTTACCCTAAGAATCACCTATCCTTTATTCATTCATTCCTAAAATTTGACTTTAAGGAATAGACACAAATTCTACTATTATTTAAGGCGCATCTACCAACTTTATCATTTAAGCGCCTTTGCCAGGATTACGACATTCACTATTAGGCGCATCTGCCGACCTTATCCTATAAGCGCATCTGTCAGGATTATCCTATAAGCGCATCTGCTAGTATTATGACATTCTCTATTTGGCACATTTGCCGACATTATGTTTAAGCGCATCTGCTAGCATTATGACATTCTCTATTTGGCGCATCTGCTGACATTATCCTATAATCGCATCTGCCAGGATTATCCTATAAGTGCATCTGCTAGTATTATGACATTCTCTATTTGGCGCATCTGCCGACATTATGCTTAAGCGCATCTACTAGCACTATGACATTCTCTATTTGGCGCATCTGCCGACATTATCCTATAAACGCATCTGCCAGGATTATCCTATAAGCGCATCTACTAGTATTATGACATTCTCTATTTGGCGCATCTGCCGACATTATCCTATAAGCGCATCTGCAAATATCATTCTTAATCATCTTTCATACCTCATCATTTTATCACATACCAACTATCTCATCTACCCATGTTCTACCCAACATATTTGTAGATATAAAATACATATACAGTTTAACGCATTTAAAAACTATATAAAACATCCATTACACACTCATCTCAAATAAGAAAACAATGTATAAACACATAGCACGTATTTCATAGCAAATACTTAATATTTATGTGTTAGAAGAGAGTGACTACACACTCACCCAAAACATATACTTAATACATTCAAACAATACTAGTATTAATATCGTGTTTATGAAAAGGACTATACACTCACACATATAAACAACTTTATATTATACACATAGCACGTATTTCATAGCAAATACTTAATATTTATGTGTTAGAAGAAGGTAACTACACACTCACTCGATTAGAAGATGATCGGACAGCACTACGGCTCTTCAAGTAGATATTCTTCTGTGAAACCGGGATCACTTCACACACCGGGTTTCTCGCGGGCAGAACTTCGGCTCGGAAACTCTTTTCTTCTCGGGATCTTCGGGCTTCGGGACTTGCTTCGGGTCTCGGGGTTGATACCGGGGCTTCGGGGAGTTAAAATTGCACGTAAAACGATGTAATATGGGAGAGAGAAGAGAGATTTGGCAACCACAAACGGCTGCCCCTTCAAATCTATTTATAGGTTTGTTTTCTCATTTTCCATGTGGTGGGCACTTCTCCCACGTCGTGGGCTTGAACGTCATTGCAAGCGTTATCACAAGTTGCATTTGAGGGACTCCCAGAGGTGTCAGAAGACTTGCCACGTCGTGGCACTGCTTGCCACGTCGTGGTCTCTGACACAGCTTTGGGGTTCGCGCCCCGAACTTCAGAAATTCATAACTTTCGCATACGAACTCCGTTTTCAACGTTCTTTATATCGACGTGAAGGTGATATTATGCTCGACAACTCTCGTTTAGACTCCATTGGATAATTTTGACTTTATTTTTAATATATTATAAGTATATTACTTATATATTATCTTTAGTAGGTTGGGACAGGAAAACTCCGTTCGAAATTCATAACTCCTTCATCTGAACTCCGTTTTCGTCTGTTTTTTTATCGTTGGACTACTATCAAATAAATCTTCGACTCTCATTTAGATCACTAAGGGTAGATATCTATCTACCTTAAATTCACTATTTACGTCGCGCTGGGTCATGCCGGTTCTGTCGCGAAACTTCGACATGTCATAACTTTTTCGTTATAACTCGGATTTTGGCGTTCTTTATATGCATGAAAACCTTGTGACATATACTAAAAATTGGTTAAGATTAATCCTTATAAATAATCTTCCATCAAAAATTCATTTTTAATGGTTATCGTCTCTAATTTGACTAGCCCGGATCTATGGGCGTTACATATGCCCAACAACTAGCGGCTAAAATGTTAAATGATGAATAAGTCTCTACAATTTAACTGAGAAATTATGCATGATCAATCGACTATAACTTTTTGACGGGTTTTATAAGTTGCAAAAATATGTTGCAGAAAAAAAAAATTAACCATAAGTTCACATACAACCTATTGGATCTAAGTTTTCTCTATTGATTGAAACAAACAATTGAACATCAAGAACCTTAGGAGAACCCTATTATTATCGAAATTCACACATGGATTAGGGTTTATATACCTTCTGATTTTTGTTGTAAATAATCAATAAAATCCTTCTAGAACATGCTCTATAAAGCAAGCACTAGAAATATCGTGTCTTTGATGGCTCACACCCAAAACCATGGAAACCCTAGAATGAAGAGGATGGAGATAGAGGAGAAGGAAATTTCATTCCTAATACTCTTAGGAATGTCATGAACGAAAAATTGATCGCATTGGGGGTCCTATTATAGTTTAGGCAACTTGCAAGTAAATCAAAATCTGAATTGATTAGATAATAGATTTAATCAATAATTCAAATAATTTCCTTTTATGCAACCAGGAGGCTTCCAAAAACCCTAGAAAGACTCCCAATTTCGTTTACACCTGTGATGATTCTAGAGTTGCTTCTTTTGTTCACCTATTAAACAACTACAATTCACCTCTTGTGTTTTTAATTAATTACAATTAATCCCAAATTAATTCCAGATTAATTCTAATTGATTTCTTATTAATTTATTAAGCATATAAAATAGTAAATAAATTATTTAACTATTGATATCATGTTAATTTATTAATCACATAACAAATTAACATATCAATTATCTATTCATAATTAATCACATAATATATTAACAAAACATTTATTTTTATCTCTCTCTCTCCTAAAACCATTTCTAGCTATTTCTAGTTATGATGACAACCGAAAAGGACTTTGCTTCTATTTTCAAGTTTATACCAATTTACTTATGAGTTTAGGCACCTTAATTCAACTGTCTCCCACTTGGATAAGTTTATAACTATAATTGTAAGTATAACCAAACATCAAAAAGTGCTTTCCAAAATCACTACCAAACTCTGATTTAATCAGACACTGGCCCTAAAATAATTGATCATATATTTTTTTTGTTCTACAAGATATTGTATGGACATAAGAGATTGATCATAATCAATCTTATAGCCCAAGATTTTGTTTCTTGATTTCCTGATTTACGACGATTGAATTCAAACTACCAATTAAAACATCAATTCAGTACAGGCTCGACCAAGCATTTCATATGTCTACAACAAATCATCGAGGAGACTAAAGATAACGCTTTTCCTGTTATGGAAAAAGGAAAGAGTAAACTTCGACTTATATGCTTGTATCTTTTACTCACCAAATCATGCATGATGCTACGTTTTATGACATCACGTTAGTGATGCGTTTTCGTAATATCAATGCACAACTGACTTGCAAATTACAACTTATATATCTCCGTTTTAAGTATAAAAGATATTATCATCTCATAATTACTTGTGATAGAATCCGTGAAGTAATTCTCTGAGCGTGGGTTTATCCAATACTTAAAATCCCCATTTTTCTAAGTATTCATGAACATTGAAATATTATTGAAATGTTTAATCCTTATAGACAATCCACAATTCAATTCATGATAGTGCTAATTCACTACTTACTTCCAAAAGTATGAGCGACTGTGGAATTTCGAATAATCAAATTATTTAGGAAGTAAAACATACAAAGTAAAACACAGTGATAAACTAATTAACTATGGTCTCAAATCTATTGAATATAAATAATCTCCATTATTTAATCACCATAATAATTATGATTTTATTCATTGTATAATGTTTCGAGTAATCAACTAACAAGTCATTCCATGTTTTGAACATGCATACTATGCCTCTCTATGGTCCTTCCTTTGTGAACATATCAACTGGACATTATTTCAATGATGCTCATTTCATAATTCCAAATTCTTATCACTATCCAAGATTTGATAGAATTCCAACTTAAAATGCATTAATCTCTTGTGATATCAAGATTCCGAAGTCCCAAAGAATGTGTAACGCCTGTAGATCCGGGCTAGTTAATTTAGAGACGATAAACATCAAAAATGAATTTTTTATGGAAGATTATTTAGAAGGATTAATCTTAACCAAGTCTTAGTATATGTCACAAGGTTTCCGTTCATATAAAGAACGCCGAAATCCGAGTTATAACGAAGAAGTTATGACCTGTCGAAGTTTCGCGACAGAACCGGCACGACCCAGCGCGACGTAAATAGTGAATTTAAGGTATATATATATATATATATATATATATATATATATATATATATATATATATACATACATATATATGACCTGTCGGAGATCCAATCCATAACCCCAATCGGATCCTCCTTTCCATTGAAGGTCGATGGTTTGCAAGTCAAAAAGTCCTTGTACTTGCATCCCATTCCATCATTCCTTCCATCGCGGTTATCTTGCCTAACTATCGGTGGGTTGGCTTGACCAACTGATCCACTGAAGTTTCCACCTTCCGAGTGCCCTTCATTTAATTCAGGCTCTTCCACACGAATCGATAGTTCTTCACGATTTTGTTGAAGCAACCGTCTAGTTTCCTCCATCTGACGATCCAACATCGTCTGAATCATCAATTGCACACCAGCCATGGTTATTGGCTCAAGTGCTGCTGCTACAACAGGTCTTTGTTCAATCACTGGTGGTTGATTCCTATTTTCATCAGCATTTCCAACTCCACTTCTTGTTCTCACCATTTTTGATCTATACACCGAATAAGGTGAAATTAGATCCTTATTCACGATAGATATTCAAATCATCCTTATCACTCCGAAACGTTTACATGCTAGTTCTAATATCGTAGACGTACGCTTAGAATCCTACACACATAAGGTTTCTAGATCCGGTCGGCAACAGACCATAGATCCGAACAAATAATATCATATATGGCAACATATAACATTTAGCACATAAAGCATTTTAGGCAACTTTCCTAAAATAAACTAGTGCTTGTGTCTTAAAACATAACAGACACATCTCAAAATTCCACTTAGCATTCTAAGTTTAAGTCTAGAAATCCTACAAATTCCTAGTTCGCTTAAACTAATGCTCTGATACCAACTGTGACATCCCCAAAATCTCGGCCAGAAAAGACCGATTTCATTTATGCTTTTTAAAATAATTTTCAGAGTAAATCCTTTTAATTTTAAAAGAGATGCGGAATTTGTTCCCAAAAACAAAACATGATAAACTAGTTATTTATCAAAACATTTCATAAAGAAATATGATTTCATTTCATAATCAAAAGTCGGGATGTCATGTTCCGATACAGATCATAAAGCATAAACGATAGCATTACAAGTCTTTCAACAAATATATACATATACAGACTTGTAAACAAAACAACTTGATGTTCGCCCATCTTAAGCTCTGGCGCCACTTCCTGTAAAATAAATCAACTGAGTGGGTCAGGCTTGGGAGCCTGGTGAGCATATAGGGTTTTCAACCCACAATAAATAATTAAATTAATTATTATCAACCAACAATAACCCAGTTACCCATTCCCGTTATTCTCACTTTATGTCCCTAAAATAACTAACACAAGGGAGCTAGTCTAAGAATATTTCATCGGGACGACTACACATGCTTCGGGGGTTCCTCAGCAATATAAGTCAAATAAGGCAACCATGGGGGGGATGGAATACAGCGAATGAACACCCAAGTTCATTAACACCTACAGGTTATGAGCCTGCTAGCGTTCCACATGACTATCTAGAAAAGTCCGTGGTCGTCATCTAAATTCCGCTAGATGACTGGATCAAACAACAACGAGGCCTCTCATCTGTTTATTACACACCAACTATCTACCCATATTCTACCCAACATATTAGTAGATAAAATATACATTTTTATACGTAGTTTCAAAACCTGTATAGCATGCTCAATCAAAACATTTTTCACATAACAGATGAGGCATACACACATAACACGTATTTCATAGAGAATACTTCAGATCTATAAGATAGAAGAGAGTGAATATACACTCACACGTATAACAACCAAATATATACACATAACACGTATTTTATAGGAAATACTTCATAATATTGTGTTGGAATGAAAGTAACTACACACTCACTTGATCAGAAGATGATCGGGCAGCACTACGGCTTGCAGAAGAGGTGTTTCTTCGTAGATCTGGAAGATCTTCACAAAACCGGGCTCTTCGCGGGCAGCGTTTCGGCTCGGGAACCGCACTTCTCGGGATCTTCGGGATCTCGGGACTCGCTTCGGGACTCGGGAATATTACCGGGGCTTCGGGATGGAATCGGCACGCAAATCGAGGCAAAAGATGAGAGAAAATGAAGAATTTGTAAAAGAAAACTCGGCTGCTTCGGACCTCCTTTTATAGTTGCTGAACCTCGGGATTACGCGGGGCGTAACTTCGAGGTACGCGGGGCGTACTGCCTCAGAGACGTAAGCGCTTGCGTCATCCGAAGCCACTTGCTGCGATGTCGACATTTTCGGAGTACGCGGGGCGTACTCACTTACGCGGCGCGTAAGTCGGATAAGATCTGTGACTCGCCTTCGGATAATGCTTCCGAAAAATAATTATAAATTAATTAATAAACTTCGGAAATTCATATCTTCTTCATACGAACTCCGTTTTCGACGTTCCTTATATCCACGGAAAGGTGAGACTACGATCTACAACTTTCGTTTAGACTCCGTCGGCTAATTTTGACTTTTATTTTTATTATTTATTTTTAGAAGGCCGGGACAGAAAAACTTCGTTATAAATTCATAACTTCTTCGTCTGACGTCCGTTCTCGCCTAACTTTTCATTGCTTCGCTACTAACAACGAGATCTTCGATTCTCGTTTAGATCACTAAGGCTAAATATCGCTCTAACGTAAATTCATATTTTACGTCACTCGGCGTTGTGCCGGTTCTGTCTCGAAACTTCGACAGGTCATAACTTCTTCGTTATAACTCGAATTTTGGCATTCCTTATATCTCCGAAATCCTTGTTTCAACCACTACAACTTTATGCAAAGATGTCGGGCTTATCTCACACTTTAATTTTGACGCTTATTTTATTCTTAATTCATTAAATTATAATTATTAAGAAAATAAACACATGAATCACATAATTCACATAATTCACAAATAATACATTTTTATTATTTCAAATTGGGGTTACAAAGGTTAACCTAGACTATTACATTGCTAAAAATGGCAAGCCTAGAAACACGGGCGTTACAATTCTCTCCACCTTAGAATGATTCCGTCCCCGGAATCACACATCAACAAACAAATGCGGATAGCGACTCCTCATGTCACTCTCCGTCTCCCAGGTGAGGTTTGGCCCATTCGTGTGTTTCCATCGGACAAGCACTAACTCCACCATCTTACGTCGCAATTTCTTAGTCTTTCGGTCAACAATTGCCTCTGGTTCTTCAATCAACCTTTTGTTCTCATCGATTCTCAACTTCGAAAGTGGAATCATGTCGGGAACTTCCCCCGTGAACTTTCGTAAATAACACACATGAAAAGTGTTATGAATTCCACTCAGTTCTTCTGGTAGTTCGAGCTTGTAAGCTTGGTTCCCAATCCTCTGAAGAAGTTTAAACGGTCCAATAAACCTTGGACTCAACTTTCCCCTTTTACCAAATCTTATAAGTCCCTTCCACGGCGAGACTTTAAGCAAAACCGAATCCCCAACTTCAAAAGTCGTCGGTCTTCGCTTTTTGTCAGCATAACTCTTTTGACGATCTTGAGCTGCTAACATTCTTTCCCTAATTATTTTCAACTTTTCAGCAGTCTGATGAACCATCTCTGGTCCCATAAACTGCTTTTCCCCAGCCTCAAGCCAACAAGACGGCGTACGACACTTTTGTCCATACAAAGCTTGGTAAGGTGCCATCTTAATGCTCGAGTGAAAACTATTGTTATCGGAAAATTCTACCAACGGTAAATGTTCATCCCAATTACCTAGGAATTCCAAGGTACATGCTCTCAGCATATCTTCAAGTGTTTGTATCGTTCGTTCGCTCTGACCATCGGTCTGCGGATGGTAAGCTGTACTTAAACACAACTTGGTACCCAATTCTTCTTGTAGACTTTTCCAAAATCGCGAGGTGAAACGACTATCACGATCCGACACAATTGTTAACGGAACACCGTGAAGTCTCACAATTTCCTTCACATAAGAATTCGCAAGCTTTTCCATAGACCATTTCTCCCTGGCTGCTATGAAATGCGCACTCTTAGTGAATCGATCAACGACCACCCAAATCATGTCGTGACCATTCTTTGTTCTGGGTAATTTAGTGACAAAATCCATGGCAATGTCTTCCCACTTACCCATAGGCACAGGTAAAGGTTCTAAACTCCCGTACGGTTTCTGATGTTGTGTCTTGACTCTCGCACAAGTCACACACTCGGCCACATACTTTGCAACATCAAGCTTCATCGTCGGCCACCAGTAGTAGGGTTTCAGGTCCCTATACATTTTAGTGCTACCGGGATGAATCGAATACATGGTCTTGTGAGCTTCTTCCATCAGAAGATCTCTAACTCCTCCTGACTTAGGTACCCAAATACGATCTTGGAATACCTTCAGTCCATGACCGTTTGTACCAAACACCAACGTTTTACCCAAACGTTCCTCCTTTCGGTCATTTTTCTCAGAAGCTTCCTCTTGAGCTTTCTTTATACTTTCCACAATGGTCGAGACAACTTCAATTCTCAACGATCTTGGCCTTTTCCTTTCAAGATTGACTTTCCGACTGAGAGCATCAGCAACAATATTAGCCTTACCGGGGTGGTAAAGTATCTCGCAGTCGTAGTCCTTGAGTAATTCCAGCCAGCGTCGTTGCCTCATATTCAATTCCTTCTGATTAAAGAGATATTGGAGACTCTTATGATCAGTGAAAAGTTTGCACTTAGTGCCATAGAGGTAATGCCTCCATATCTTCAGAGCGAAAACTACCGCTGCCAACTCCAAATCATGAGTCGGGTAGTTCTTTTCATGCTCTTTCAGTTGTCGAGACGCATATGCTATCACCTTTTCTCTTTGGGTTAAAACACAACCCAATCCAACCCCAGACGCATCGCTATAAACAGCGAAGTCTTCAACTCCTTCGGGTAGAGAAAGTATCGGTGCCTCGCATAGTTTCTTCTTTAGCTTCTCAAATGCTTCTTTATGCTTCTCACTCCAAGTATAAGCAGCTCCTTTGTGGGTCAAAGCTGTCAATGGAGTAGCAATCGAAGAAAAGCCTTGGATAAACCTTCGGTAATATCCGGCTAATCCTAAAAAGCTTCGAATCTCCGTGGGACTTTTCGGTTGTTCCCACTTCATTACAGCTTCAATCTTTGCTGGATCAACCATTATCCCTTCTTGGTTGACCACGTGACCCAAGAATTAGACTTCACGAATCCAAAAATCACATTTTGAGAACTTAGCATACATCTTCTCCTTCTTCAAAACTTCTAACACTTCTCGCAAGTGTCTGCCATGCTCCTCCTGGCTTTTTGAGTAAATCAGAATGTCGTCGATGAACACTATCACGGATTTATCAAGGAACGGATTACAAACCCTATTCATTAAATCCATGAATGCTGCCGGAGCATTGGTTAGTCCAAACGACATAACCAAGAACTCGTAGTGTCCATATCTAGTTCTGAACGCAGTCTTCTCTATATCCTGCTCTCTTACTTTCAGCTGATGATATCCTGACCTAAGATCGATCTTCGAGAAATAGCTCGAACCTTGCAATTGATCAAATAGGTCATCAATCCTTGGCAACGGATATCTATTTTTTATTGTTGCCTTGTTCAGCTCTCTGTAATCAATGCACATTCTCATACTTCCATCTTTCTTCTTCACGAATAACACCGGAGCTCCCCAGGGTGATGAACTAGGTCTAATGAAACCTTTGTCCAACAACTCTTGAAGTTGCATCATCAGCTCCTTCATCTCCGTTGGTGCTAATCGATAAGGTGCTTTTGCTATTGGCGTGGTTCCTGGTAACAAGTCAATACGGAATTCCACTTGTCGATCAGGTGGTAATCCAGGAAGATCTTCGGGAAATACTTCCGGATAATCACACACCACAGGAATACTCTGCATCACCTTCTTCTCCTTCTTAGCATCAATCACGAATGCTAAATATGATGTACATCCCTTGGTCAAACACTTTCTGGCTTTCATTAGGGAAATGATTCCAGAATTCACTCGGCGTTTGTCCCCATACACCATAAATGATTCCTTCCCAGGCGGGTTTACTTTAACAATCTTCTTCTTGCATAAAATTTCAGCATCATTGGCGCTGAGCCAATTCATTCCCAACACGATGTCGAAACCGTTAAGTTCGATAGGCAATAATTCCTTGCAGAACTTATTCCCATTCAAGTCAATTAAGATGTTTTTCATACGATGGCTAACAGGTACAAACTTGCCACTAGCGACTTCGACTAATAAAGCATTATCTAGTCTATCAACAGGCAAAGCTAGTTTTCTACCAAATTCATGCGATATAAAGGAGTAGTTGGCTCCAGAATCAAATAAAATTTGGGCAGGCAAATTGTTAACGAGAAAGGTACCTGAAGCGACATCAGCTTCATCCTTAGCAGCTTCCAGTGTCATCTGGAATGCTCTCGCCTTCGGCTTTGGTGGAATGTTGGGCTTAGCTGCCTCCTTCTTCTTCGGACAGTCTTTCAAAATATGCCCCTCTTCATTACAACCAAAACACATCCTTTTGTTGTTCGGACATTCATTGGCAAAATGTCCAACCTTTCCACACTTGTAGCAAGTTACATCCTCGCTACATTTCCCGAAGTGCTTTTTCTTACACTTTTCACACCACTTCGCTTCCCCTCCTTTACCCCCACCAAACCTTTTCGAATCAGATTTTGAAAATTTGCTTTTCTTGCCGTAACCAGATGTTCCCTCAAACTTCCTCTTCTCACCAACCTCAACCTTGTTGGTGGTTCTCCCCTTTATCATGTTCTCAACAGACTTGGCAGCCCAGATAGCTGCCTCTAAAGTATGTGCCTGACGTACTGGCACCTCATACTCCCATGGGAGTCCCTTCGCATACCGGTCCACCTTCGTCAGCTCGTCTGGAACGATACGCAAGGCAAACTCCATCTTATCGGTGAAGTTATTGGTGTATTCATCAACTGACATACTGCCCTTAGTCAATGTCAGGAACTTGTTCTCCAACTCCAACAGATTTTGAGCCGAGCAGAACTTGCGCTTAAACTGCACCAAGAACTCTGCCCATGACAATTGCAGTGGCTCATTAGGGCTCAAAGTCTTCCCTAGAGTGTTCCACCAATGAACGGCTCCACCTCGGAATTGACGCACGGCATAAATGGTTTGCAACTTACCTCTGCAGCCACACGTCATGAAGGCTAGCTCCATTTCGGAGATCCAATCCATAACCCCAATCGGATCCTCCTTTCCATTGAAGGTCGATGGTTTGCAAGTCAAAAAGTCCTTGTACTTGCATCCCATTCCATCATTCCTTCCATCGCGGTTATCTTGCCTAACTATCGGTGGGTTGGCTTGACCAACTGATCCACTGAAGTTTCCACCTTCCGAGTGCCCTTCATTTAATTCAGGCTCTTCCACACGAATCGATAGTTCTTCACGATTTTGTTGAAGCAACCGTCTAGTTTCCTCCATCTGACGATCCAACATCGTCTGAATCATCAATTGCACACCAGCCATGGTTATTGGCTCAGGTGCTGCTGCTACAACAGGTCTTTGTTCAATCACTGGTGGTTGATTCCTATTTTCATCAGCATTTCCAACTCCACTTCTTGTTCTCACCATTTTTGATCTATACACCGAATAAGGTGAAATTAGATCCTTATTCACGATAGATATTCAAATCATCCTTATCACTCCGAAACGTTTACATGCTAGTTCTAATATCGTAGACGTACGCTTAGAATCCTACACACATAAGGTTTCTAGATCCGGTCGGCAACAGACCATAGATCCGAACAAATAATATCATATATGGCAACATATAACATTTAGCACATAAAGCATTTTAGGCAACTTTCCTAAAATAAACTAGTGCTTGTGTCTTAAAACATAACAGACACATCTCAAAATTCCACTTAGCATTCTAAGTTTAAGTCTAGAAATCCTACAAATTCCTAGTTCGCTTAAACTAATGCTCTGATACCAACTGTGACATCCCCAAAATCTCGGCCAGAAAAGACCGATTTCATTTATGCTTTTTAAAATAATTTTCAGAGTAAATCCTTTTAATTTTAAAAGAGATGCGGAATTTGTTCCCAAAAACAAAACATGATAAACTAGTTATTTATCAAAACATTTCATAAAGAAATATGATTTCATTTCATAATCAAAAGTCGGGATGTCATGTTCCGATACAGATCATAAAGCATAAACGATAGCATTACAAGTCTTTCAACAAATATATACATATACAGACTTGTAAACAAAACAACTTGATGTTCGCCCATCTTAAGCTCTGGCGCCACTTCCTGTAAAATAAATCAACTGAGTGGGTCAGGCTTGGGAGCCTGGTGAGCATATAGGGTTTTCAACCCACAATAAATAATTAAATTAATTATTATCAACCAACAATAACCCAGTTACCCATTCCCGTTATTCTCACTTTATGTCCCTAAAATAACTAACACAAGGGAGCTAGTCTAAGAATATTTCATCGGGACGACTACACATGCTTCGGGGGTTCCTCAGCAATATAAGTCAAATAAGGCAACCATGGGGGGGATGGAATACAGCGAATGAACACCCAAGTTCATTAACACCTACAGGTTATGAGCCTGCTAGCGTTCCACATGACTATCTAGAAAAGTCCGTGGTCGTCATCTAAATTCCGCTAGATGACTGGATCAAACAACAACGAGGCCTCTCATCTGTTTATTACACACCAACTATCTACCCATATTCTACCCAACATATTAGTAGATAAAATATACATTTTTATACGTAGTTTCAAAACCTGTATAGCATGCTCAATCAAAACATTTTTCACATAACAGATGAGGCATACACACATAACACGTATTTCATAGAGAATACTTCAGATCTATAAGATAGAAGAGAGTGAATATACACTCACACGTATAACAACCAAATATATACACATAACACGTATTTTATAGGAAATACTTCATAATATTGTGTTGGAATGAAAGTAACTACACACTCACTTGATCAGAAGATGATCGGGCAGCACTACGGCTTGCAGAAGAGGTGTTTCTCCGTAGATCTGGAAGATCTTCACAAAACCGGGCTCCTCGCGGGCAGCGTTTCGGCTCGGGAACCGCACTTC
Source organism: Lactuca saligna (assembly GCF_052625555.1). Lineage (NCBI taxonomy): Eukaryota > Viridiplantae > Streptophyta > Magnoliopsida > Asterales > Asteraceae > Lactuca > Lactuca saligna. The sequence continues at coordinate 270,422,891 of NC_136421.1, read as the reverse complement.
TCGGGATCTTCGGGATCTCGGGACTCGCTTCGGGACTCGGGAATATTACCGGGGCTTCGGGATGGAATCGGCACGCAAATCGAGGCAAAAGATGAGAGAAAATGAAGAATTTGTAAAAGAAAACTCGGCTGCTTCGGACCTCCTTTTATAGTTGCTGAACCTCGGGATTACGCGGGGCGTAACTTCGAGGTACGCGGGGCGTACTGCCTCAGAGACGTAAGCGCTTGCATCATCCGAAGCCACTTGCTGCGATGTCGACATTTTCGGAGTACGCGGGGCGTACTCACTTACGCGGCGCGTAAGTCGGATAAGATCTGTGACTCGCCTTCGGATAATGCTTCCGAAAAATAATTATAAATTAATTAATAAACTTCGGAAATTCATATCTTCTTCATACGAACTCCGTTTTCGACGTTCCTTATATCCACGGAAAGGTGAGACTACGATCTACAACTTTCGTTTAGACTCCGTCGGCTAATTTTGACTTTTATTTTTATTATTTATTTTTAGAAGGCCGGGACAGAAAAACTTCGTTATAAATTCATAACTTCTTCGTCTGACGTCCGTTCTCGCCTAACTTTTCATTGCTTCGCTACTAACAACGAGATCTTCGATTCTCGTTTAGATCACTAAGGCTAAATATCGCTCTAACGTAAATTCATATTTTACGTCACTCGGCGTTGTGCCGGTTCTGTCTCGAAACTTCGACAGGTCATAACTTCTTCGTTATAACTCGGATTTTGGCATTCCTTATATCTCCGAAATCCTTGTTTCAACCACTACAACTTTATGCAAAGATGTCGGGCTTATCTCACACTTTAATTTTGACGCTTATTTTATTCTTAATTCATTAAATTATAATTATTAAGAAAATAAACACATGAATCACATAATTCACATAATTCACAAATAATACATTTTTATTATTTCAAATTGGGGTTACAAAGGTTAACCTAGACTATTACATTGCTAAAAATGGCAAGCCTAGAAACACGGGCGTTACATATATACTTAGTGATATAAATGGGAATTGAAGATCTCATCGATAGTAGTGCAACGACAGAAAGACGGACGAAAACGGAGTTCAGATGAAGGAGTTATGAATTTCGAACGGAGTTTTCCTGTCCCGGACTACTAAAGATAATATATAAGTAATATATTTATAATATATTAAAAATAAAGTCAAAATTAGCCAATGGATTCTAAACGAGAGTTGTAGAGCATAATCTCACATTCGCGTCGATATAAAGAACGTCGAAAACGGAGTTCGTATGCGAAAGTTATAAATTTCTGAAGTTCAGGGCGTGAAACCCCAAAACTGTTAGAGACCACGACGTGGCAAGCAGTGCCACGACATGGCAAGCTCCTGACACCTCTGGGAGTCCCCCAGATGAAACTTGAGATGACGCATGCAGTGACGACCAAGCCCACGACGTGGCAAAAGGTTCCACGACGTGGAAAGGGCCAGTTTTGCCCTATAAATAGGTTTAAAGGGCCAGCCGAGTTTGGTTGCTCATTCTCTCATCTCTCTCCCATATTACATTGTTTTAAGTGCAACTTTAACCCCCCAAAGCCCCGGTATCACCCGAGACCCGAAGCGAGTCCCGAAGCCCGAAGATCCCGAGAAGAAAAGAGTTTCTGAGCCGAAGCTCTGCCCGCGAGAAACCCGGTGTGTGAAGTGATCCCGGTTTCACCGAAGAATATCTACTTGAAGAGTCGTAGTTCTGTCTGATCATCTTCTGATCAATTGAGTGTATAGTCCCTTTCATGAACACGATTTTAATACAAGTATTGTTTGAATGTATTAAGTATATGTTTGGTGTGAGTGTGTACTTACTTTCTTCTAACGCATAACTATGAAGTATTTTATACGATATACATGTTACGTATATATTTTGTTATTATATGTGTGAATGTATATTCACTTTCTTTTATCTCATAGATCTGATTTATTCTCTATGAAATGTGTGTTATGTGTGTGTGCCTCGTCTGTTATGTGGAATATGTATTGATCGAACATGCTATACACGTTTTAAACTATGTATAAAAATATATATTTTTATCTACTAATATGTTGGGTAGAACATGGGTAGATAGTTGTGTGATAAACAGATGAGAGGCCTCGATGTCATTGTGATCCAGTCATCTAGCGGAATTTAGATGACGACCACAGACTCTTTCTAGACAGTCCCGTGGAACACTATCAGGCTCATAACCTGTAGGTGTTAATGAACTTTGGTGCTCATTCCCTGTATTCCATCCCCCTCATGGTTGCCTTATTTGACTTATATTGCTGAGGAACCCCCGAAGCATGTGTTGTCACCCCGATGAAATATTCTTAGACTAGGTCCCTTGTGTTAGTTGTCTTAGGGATGTAAAGTGAGAATAACGGGAATGGGTAATTGGGTTATTATTGGTTAATGAAATTAAATTAATTATTTATTGTGGGTTGAAAACCCTATATGCTCACCAGGCTCCCAAACCTGACCCACTCAGTTTTCTTTACATTACAGGTAATGGCACAAGAGTATAAATAACTGTTGTAAGGTCTATTTTATATTGTTTATGCTTTTGGTATGTATAGGAACATGACATCCCGATGTTTTTATTATTTAATGAAAATACATTCTCTTTGAGAAATGTTTTGATAAATGGTTATCATATTTTGTTTTGGGAACAAATTCCGCAACCGTTTTCTTTAAAAGATTTACTCTGATTTTATAAAACAAAGCATAAACAAATCGGTCTTTTTTAGCCGTGAAATTGGGGATGTCACAGAATGTGTCTTTGATATTACAGAATATCACATTGGAACTTTGTTACTAGAGATAATTCCATGGTACTGAAAGTTCTAATTCAAGGTACACTCCTAGAACACTTCTTTTACATTAAAGTTTCCAACTCACATGTAGACTTTTCAAGTATCTCTCATTATGGAAACATTTCCATATTTCCATATGACCATCAATTCTGATAGAGAATCATGTTAATATGGTACATCAAAATTAACATCATACATCTAATTGTCCACAACCAACCAGTCTTTTGGTATAACCTTAGAATGTTCTTGACAGTTTAACAACTTTAGTCATACAAAATTCTAGTCATTTTTCTCACAATGCTCTGAGCATTTGAAAAATTAGAATAAGTGAATATTATAGCATATATAATCAATCATATATCTAAAGCATATGGGACTCGACTCATTATATCTTATATAAGGATATGATATTTGTTTAATCTTTTGCTATAATATTTCTATATATTGAATTACCTATGTTGAACCATTTCAACATGATATTCATATATGTATATGTCTAAGTTCTATTAGACTATACAATCTAAACTTTTAGATTCGAAAAGAAGTATGAGTGCCATCTCCCTTAAGTCTACTACAGTGAAACAATTCCCAAACTTCACAATTTGCAAATTAAAAACATTGTTCCATACGAACAACATTGTCAACATGCAATACTAGCATAACAATTATGCTCCCCTAGCTTTGACATGTACCCATAAATCAATTGGAGTTTTAGAAATCAATACTCTTGACTTTCTACTGAAGTACGCTTAGCGTACCCATATGTACTCTTAGCGTACTCCCCCTGCCCTAAAACTAAAATCTTGCCACTAGGGCTTTCTTGTGGCTAATTCTTTCCAATACAAATACCAAAATGACATAAATTAAAACCAAGGGATGGATTTGAAAATACCTGAAAATCGGGGTGTTACATGAACGTTCATGATTCTCTTCCCGTTCTCACTGTGGGAGTATATTAGTGGGTTATACTTATATTTGTATTCGTCTTATTGTATAGCCTGATAGTATAGTATTAGACCCATTGTATTTGGCCTTTCTATATGTATCATCTATTTATACCAATTCGTTAATGAATGTTGGGTTATGGGAAAATACCAAGTTAATAATAGATTTTAAATTTTTTTAAATACTACAAAAGATGTTTTATAAACCTTTCCAATCAATATCTAAACAAAATTAAAGTATAATAGTTCAAATCCAAATCATCAATAATAAATCAAAGTCTAAGATCTCTTAGTAACTTTGTTTGCAACTGTAAGTGTCTCTAAAGTTATGCTATTCGAAACACACATCAAAATGATGTCATGCTAGAAAGCCTAGAGAGACACATATGTGTTGTTTGTTTTTTTAAAGCAAAAATTCATTAAGTATGCAGAGAGGTGGACAAAACGACTGCTGACTGTAATAAGAAGCGTGTATGGATGAATTTTTTTAAAGGCTTTAGCATTTTCTTTTTAGATGTAAGTAATGACCACTAAAAACATGATTTTAATATTTAGATGATCAGATTTCCTAAAACCCTTCTTACAACTACTTCTACTTCTAATAGAAGCCTACAAACTTATTCCAAATTAATAACACATTAATTAATAGATCAAATTTATTTAATCAATCAGCAAATAACTATTTATTTATTTATACCTCAAGAAATAACATATAATATTCATTCTTATTAATTATTTAAAATCCTTTTAAATTATAGAGATTTAACTATGGATAAGAATTAATTACTCTTCGCATTGGATCCATTGGTACTTTTGATTTGATCCTCAAAATTGTTCATACATTCACATAAGAAGCGTAAATTCAAAGTAACCTAACATGTATTCATCTACTCAAATAAATGAATGTTTTCTTTGCCACTTTGGTACATGTATTCATCTACGTGTTCTTTGATAGGTTTCCGAGCTTCAGATGTGTGCAAACTACAGACACACGTCTACCATGCGAAGGAATAGGAGGATGTGGCCGACTTCGGACCATGTTTTCGAGTACACGGGGCGTACTCCCCCGAAATTTGTTTTTCAAACTTCAAAAATTCATAACTTTCACATACCAGCTTCGTTTTTTATGTTCTTTATATCCACACGTAGGTGAGACCGTGCTCTACAACTTTCGTTTAGACTCTGTCGGCTAATTTTCACTTTATTTTTAAAGTTATATTTTTAATAGACCGAGATAGGAAAAGTATGTTAAAAATTCGTAACTTCTTCATCCGACGTCCGTTTTTGTCTATCTTTTTACCATTGAACTACTATCGATGAGATCTTTGATTCTCTTCTAGGTTGTGTCGGCTAAAAATCGTTCGATCTATAATTTGAATTTCGGGCTGCACATTACTTTGCCAAATTTAGAAAATTCATAACTTCCTCATACGAAGTCAAATTTGACGTTCTTTTTTATGCACACTCTCATTTTAACGTATACTACGACTTTCATTTAGATTGCTAAGGCTAAAAAACACTTTATCATAAAACCATTTTTTTACGCCAGATAGTGTCGTGCCGGTTCTGTTGCGAAACTTCGACATGTCATAACTTCTTTGTTATAACTCGGATTTCGGCGTTCTTTATATCTCTGAAACCCTTATTACGACCACTACAACTTTCTTCATAGATATCGGGTTTATCTAACATTTTATTTTTGACGCTTATTTTTATCCTTAATTTATTATTTTATCGTAATACTCAAATAATTCATTTTTATTACTTCAAAACGAGTTACGATGGTTGACCTAGACTATTACATCATCATTAATGCTGAGCCCAGAAACACGGGCGTTACAATTCTCTCCCTCTTAGGATGATTCCATCCCCGGAATCATGCATCAACAAACAAATGTGGATAGTGACTCGTCATGTCACTCTCCGTTTCCAAGGTGAGATTCTGTCCATTCGTATGTTTTCATCGCACAAGCACTAAATCGACCATCTTGCGTCGCAACTTCTTAGTCTTACGGTCAACAATCGCCAATGGTTCTTCAATTAGTCTCTTGTTTTCATCCATCCTTAACTCATAAATTGGAAGTATGTTTGGAACTTCTCCCATGAACTTCCTCAAATAACACACGTGGTAAGTGTTATGAATATCATCTAGTTCTTCTGGTAGTTCTAGCTTGTAAGCTTGGTTTCCAATCCTCTGAAGAAATTTAAATGGTCCAATAAACCTTGGACTTAACTTTCCCCTTTTACCAAATCTTATAAGTCCCTTCCATGGCGAGACTTTAAGTAAAACCGAATCTCCAACTTCGAATGTCATCGATTGTCTTTTCTTGTCAACATAGCTCTTTTAACGATCCCGAGCTGCTAACATCCTTTCCCTAATCACTTTTAGTTTTTCAATAGTCTGATAGACTATCTTGGGTCCCATAAATTGCTTTTCTCCAGCTTTAAGCCAACATGATAGTGTTCGACCCTTTTGTCCATACAAAGCTTGATAAGGTGACATCTTGATGCTCGAGTAGGAAAATTCTACCAGAGGTAAATGTTCATCCTAGTTAGATTGGAATTCCAGGGTACATGCTCTTAGCATATCCTCCAAGGTTTGAATTGTTTGTTCGCTTTGACCATCGTTCTGCGGATGGTAGACTGTACTTAGACACAACTCCGTACCCAATTCCTCTTGTAGACTTCTCCAAACCTCGACGTGAAACGACTATCACGATCTGATACAATCGTTAAAGGAACACCGTGAAGTCTTACTATCTCCTTCAAGTAAGCATTTTCAAGTTTATCCATAGCCCATTTTTCATTGGCTGCTACGAAGTGTGCACTTTTAGTAAACCGATCAACGACCACCCAAATCATGTCATGACCACTCTTCGTTCTGGGTAGTTTAGTCACAAAATCCATGGTGTTGTCTTCTCATTTACCCATGGGTACAAGTAAAGATTCTAAACTTCCATACGGTTTATGATGTTGTGCCTTAACCCTCGCACATGTTACACACTTGACCATATACTTTGCAACATCGTGCTTCATCGTCGGCCACCGGTAGTAGGGTTTCAGATCCCTATACATTTCCGTGATTCCAGGATGAATCGAGTACATGGTCTTGTGAGCTTCTTCCATCAGAACATCCCTTATTCCTCCCGTCTTAGGTACCCAAATCATATATTGGAATACCTTCAGTCCTTGAGTGTTTATACCGAACACTAACGTTTTTCCCAAACGTTCTTCTTTTTGGTCATTTTTCTCTAAAGCTTCTTCCAGAGCTTTCTTGATGCTTTCTATAATCGTCGAGACAACTTCAATTCTTAGTGCTCTTGGCCTTTTCTTTTCAAGGCTCACTTTTCGGCTCAAAGCATCAGCTAAACCATTTGCTTTACCAAGGTGGTAGATAATTTCACAATCATAATCCTTAAGTAACTCCAGCCAGCGTCGTTGTCTCATGTTTAATTCCTTCTGATTAAAGAGATATTGAAGACTCTTATGATCAGTGAAAAGTTTTCACTTTGTGCCATAAAGATAATGCCTCCATATCTTTAGGGCGAATACTATCGATGCCAACTCTAGATCATGAGTAGGGTAGTTCTTTTCATGTTCTTTCAATTGTTTTAATGCATATGCTATCACCTTATCACTTTGGGTCAGATCACAACCTAACCCGACTCTATATGCATCGCTATAAACTACGAAGTCTTCAACTCCTTCGGGTACATAAAGAATCGGTGCTTCACACAACTTCTTCTTTAGCTTCTCGAATGCTTCCTGATGTTTCTCATTCCAAGTATAAGTAGCTCCTATATGGGTGAAAGTTGTCAATAGAGCAGCTATCGAAGAAAAGCCTTGGATAAATTTTTGGTAATATCCGGCTAATCCCAAAAAGCTTTGGATCTCCGTGGGACTCTTTGGTTGTTCCCACTTTTTTTATAGCTTTAATATTGGTTGGGTCAACCATAATCCCTTCTTGGTTAACCACATGACCAAAAAGTTGGACTTATTGAATCCAAAAATCACATTTGGAGAACTTTGCATACAACTTATCCTTCTTCAGAACTTCTAACACTTCTCGCAGATGTTTGCCATGCTCCTGCTTGCTTTTTGAATAAATCAAAATGTCATCTTTGAACACTATCACAGATTTATCAATGAATGGTTTACAAACCGTGTTAATCCAATCCATGAATGTTGTTGGAGCATTGGTTAGTCCAAACGACATAACCAATAACTCGTAGTGTTTATATCTTATTCTGAATGTAGTCTTCTCAATATCCAGCTCTCTCACTTTTAGCTGATGATATCTTGACCTAAGATTAATCTTTGAGAAATATCTCGAACATTGCAGTTGATCGAACAGGTCATCAATTCTTGGCAATGGGTACTTGTTCTTTATTGTTTCCTTATTCAACTCTCTATAGTCTATGCACATCCTCATGCTTCCATCATTTTTCTTCACAAATAACATCGGAGCTCCCCAGGCTGATGAACTAGGTCTAATGAAATCGTTGTTCAACAACTCATGAAGCCGCATCATGAGCTCCTTCATCTCTGTTGGTGTTAATTGGTATGGTGCTTTTGCTACTGGTGTTGTTCCTGGTAACAAGTCTATTCGAAACTCCACTTGTCTATCAGGGGGCAGTCTAGGAAGATTTTTGGGAAAGACTTCCGGATAGTCACACACTACTGATATACTTTGCATCTCCTTTTTCTCCTTCTTAGCATCGATCACGAATGCCAAGTATAAGGTGCATCCTTTAGATAAACATTTGTTGGCTTTCATTAGGGAAATGATTCCAGAATTTACTATGCACTTGTCTCTGTACATCATAAATGACTCTTTTCCAGGCGGGTTTACCATCATTATCTTTTTCTTGCACAGTAGCTCGGCATCATTGGCGCTAAGCCAATCCATCCCCAATACGATGTTGAAACCATTCAACTCAATGGGTAGCAGCTCCTTGTGTAATTCGTTTCCATTCAAGTCGATGACGATATTCTTAATGCAATTGCTAACAGGTATGAATCTGCCACTAGCAACTTCTACAATTAGGGCATCATCAAGTTTTTCTATAGGAAATTCTAGTCTTCCACCAAATTTATGTGATATAAAGGAGTAATTTGCTCCAGAATCAAACAATAAATTGATAGGCAATCTATCTACAAGAAAGGTCCCTGAAGCGACATCTGTTGCATCCTTTGTGGCTTCCAGTGTCATCTGGAAAGCTCTTGCCTTCTGCTCTGGTGGGAGATTGGTCCTTGCTGCCTCTTTCTTCTTCGGGTAGTCCCTCAAAATGTGCCCTTCTTCGTTGCACCCATAACAAACTTTCTTATTGAAGGTGCATTCATTGGCATAGTGCCCAGACTTTCCACATTTAAAACAAGTGACCTCCTCGCCACATTTCCCAACATGTTTCTTCTTACACTTGTCACACCATTTTGCTTCATCTCCTCCTCCTCTAGAACCAGACTTCGAGAATTTACTTTTCTTGTAGGATCTCGAAGATCCATCGAACTTCCTTTTCTCATCAACCTCTGCCCTCTCCTGACCCCTTTCCTTTAACCGGGTCTCAACATTCTTGGCTGCATGCTCAAACGTCTGTCTTCAACGTGCTTGCCATCTTGAAAGTTGGGCCAAAGTCTGATGGCAATCCGTTAGCAAAATTTTCAATCTTGAAGAGTTCAGTCGACACTATATAAGGAAATAACTTCATCTTTTCAGTAAATGCAGTAGCATAGTCATCAATGCGTATTTTCCCTTTCTTCAAGTTCTGGAACTCATTATTTAGGTCTATCAGATCTATTTCAGAGCAGTACTGCATTTTCAACTGCTCTAAGAAGGTTTCCTATGACACTTTCAGAGCTTCTCCACGTGGCATTGTGTCTACCAATAGCTTTCACTAGCTTAAAACTCCGGTCTTTAGTTGTTTAACCGCAAAAATAGTTTTATGCTTGTCGCTATAGTTGCAGCTTTCAAATACCATCTCCATTTCGAAGATATAGTCCATAATTTCTACAGGCTTTAGGCTTCCGGAAAGACTTGGTGGTTTGGCGCCCAAAAAATTCTTATACATACGCCCATCTCTGTTGATTTCCCTCTTCCGGTTATTCCATTCTGCCACTGTGGGCTTCGCTTGACTGACAGTACGACTGTAATTTCCTTCCTCTGATTGTCAGTCATTTGGTTCAGGTTGTTCAATAGACATTGAAGGTTCACTCATGTTGTTCAGTAATAGTTGTCTTATTTCTTCCTTTTGTTCAACCATCATTTCCTGAACCATGACTTGTACTCCAGCCATTGTGATTGGTTCTGGTGCAACTTCTACTATCGGCACTTGCTCAATCACTTGGGGTTGAGGTTGCTGATTCCTATTCGCATTTCCAGCTCCACTACGGGTTCTTGTCATTTTGATCTATATACCAAATTAGGCAAATTTAGATATTTATTCACGATAGATATTTAAATTCTCCTTATCACTCCGAAATGTTACATGCTAGTTCTAATACGTAGTCATACACTTAGAATCCTGAACACATAAGGTTTCCAGATCTGGTTAGCAACAGACCATAGATCCGCACAAATAATAACATATATGGCAAACATATAACATTTAGCACATAAAAGAATTTTAGGCATCTTTCTTAAAATATACCAGTGCTTGTGTCTAAAATATGGTAGACACTCATCTCACGATCATCACTTAGCATTCTGAATTTAAGTCTATAAATCCTACAAATTCCTAGTTCGCTTAAACTAATGCTCTGATACCAACTATGACATCCCCATTTTTACGGCCAGAAAAGACCAATTTCATTTATGCTTTTATAATAAAATCAGAGTAATCTTTCAAAGAAAGTGTTGCGGAATTAGTTCCCATAACAAAATATGATAAAATTTATCAAAGCATTTCTTAAAGAAGTGTATTTTCGTTTCATTACAAACTTGGGATGTCAAAATCAATACAGATAAAAAACATAAACAGTATAATATAGTTCTTACAACATTTATTTACATCTATTGGCCTATAATCCAAAATCCCTCCTCCAGTCATCCAATTATGCTCTTGTTCCACTACTTGTAATACATAAAGCTGAGTGGGTCAGGCTTGTGAGCCTGGTGAGCACATTGGGTTTTCAACCCATAATAAATAAGTTTATGAATTTCATCAACCAACAATAAACCTAATTAACCATTCCCGTTATCCTTACTTTACGTCTTTAAACACCTATCATAAGGGATCTAGCCTAGGGATCATCATCGGGATGAACACTATTGCTAATCCTCATCCATATATGTCTGTAAGGCAACCATGAGGGGGATGGAGTACACCGGTGAATACATCGCTCACAATCACCTGCAGATTTTGAGCATGCTAGTGTTCCAATGGACTGTCTAGAAAAGTCTATGGTCGTCATCTATACTCCGCCAGATGACTGTAACATCGTCAACTTCGATGCCTCTCATCATTTTATTTCATCACACATCAACTATTTCATCTACCCATGTTTTACCCAACATATTTGTAGATAAAAATACATATACAATTTAAATCATTCTAAACATATATAAAACATTCATTCAACATACATCTCAAATAAACAAACAATATATATATATATATATATATATATATATATATATATATACATAACACGTATTTTATATAAAATACTTCATATCTATGTGTAAAATAAAAGTGACTATATACACACCTGATAAGATGGTGATTGGACAACACTTCGTTCCTTAAAACATTTTTTTTTATGAAACCGGGAGGTTTGCACAAAAATCGGGCTCTTCACTGGCAGAGTTTTGACTCGAAAAACTCTTTATCTCGGAGACTTCGGACTCTCAGGGGCTTTATTCTAGTGCTAGGAAGGTTCCCTAGGCTTCGGGGGGTTTAGTGTAGCTTAAGAGAGAGTAGAGAGTGAAAGAGATTTGAAAATTGTAAAAGAAATCGGGCAGCCTCACACCCATTTTATAGGTGGCCGAAGCCTCTCATTACGTTGGGCGTAACTTTGGTACGCAAGGTGTACCCTCGTACGCTGCGTGTAGAAGCTATGTGTTCTCTGATCGGTTTCTGAGCTTTGGATGTGTGCAAGCTACACACACGCGTCTACCATGCGAAGGAATATAGGGATGTGGCCAACTCCAAACCATGCTTCCGAGTATGCGGGGCGTACTCCCTCGAATTTTGTTTTTCAAACTTAAACAAATCATAACTTTCGCATACAAGCTCTGTTTTTTATGTTCTTTATATCCACGCGTAGGTGAGACCGTGCTCTACAACTTTCGTTTAGACTCCGTCGGCTAATTTTGAATTTATTTTTAAAGTTATATTTTTAACATGTCGGGACAGGAAAAATCTGTTAAAATTTTGTAACTTCTTCATTCGACGTCCGTTTTTGTATGTATTTTTACTGTTGAACTACTATCAACGAGATATTCGATTCTCGTTTAGGTTGTGTTGGCTAAAAATCGCTCGATCTATAATTCGAATTTCGGGCTACACATTGTTGTGACAAATCTTAAAAAATTCATAACTTCTTCATATGAAGTCAGATTTTGACGTTCTTTTTTATGCACGCTCTCGGTTTAACGTATACTATGACTTTCATTTAGATTGCTAAGGCTAAAAAACACTTTATCATACACTCATTTTTTACATCACACAGTGTCGTGCCGGTTCTGTCGCGAAACTTCGACATATCATAACTTATTCGTTATAACTCGGATTTCTGCGTTCTTTAGATTTCCGGAACCCTTGTTACGACCACTACGAATTTCTTCATAGATATCGGGTTTATCTAACATTTTATTTTTGACGCTTATTTTTATCCTTAATTTGTTATATTATCATAATACTCAAATAATTCATTTTTTTATTTCAAAACGAGTTACAATGGTTGATCTACACTATTAATCATCATTAATGTTTAGCCCAGAAACGCGAACGTTACACTATAGTCGTGGTAACCATTACAGATGGCGTAAGTGTAATGCTATTAGATGGAAAAGATCAAATTATAAATATAGAAAACTCTTTCAGTAAGGGTAACAATTTATGACACGCCATGAAACGAAATTGGGACGAAATGGAAATTCAAATTAGTGTTCGTGTCAAGTGTAAAAAAATATGACGTCGTATCATATCGTGTTTGTGTACAAAATTTGACACAAAATTACCACGATTTAACATTAGTTTGTCGTGTTATGTATCATTAAGTATTAATTAAATATATATTGTTATTTTAAGTTATTATCGTGTCGTGTTGTGTTTTTCATTTTTAATTGGTACGCTGTTGTATTAGTTAAAAAAACACAATATCATATCGTTTCATGTTACATAAAATATTTTTGAGTTGAACAAAAACACGATAAATTGCCTGTTTGTCACCTCTACTTTTTTGTCACTATTAATAGTGAAATCAAATATATATATATTTTTTTTCTTTTTGCCATATTCCTATACATTTAATTGTGGTATTTGTCATATTCAAAAAAATTAATAAAATTTTATTAATATTTAATTTCTCCTACACGCTTTTCCAAATATTAGGCCATGGGTGATTAACTACGTCTACTACCCATACTTTTGAAACTCAGTGTTGTCTCCTTTCGATCTAAAGCATGATTCAGCTTAAATACGTCGTTTTATATTATGTCGACCCATATATACTTATGAAACTCAATGTTGTCTCCTTTCGATCTAAAGCATGATTCAGCTTAAAAACGTCGTTTTATATTATGTCGTCTGGTAAAAAACTGTAGTTCTATTAAAATGCGAGGTTAGGTACATAGGTTCGTCTTGTATCATGTCATGTTGTTCTAAAATGAATTATATAGTAAAATCGAAATTAGGAATTTGGATTAATTAATAATTAAAAGCCATGTGACATTACATTGTCCATCTGAAATTGGAGGCTCGCCTGTCGAGAACATCATGTGGCCATGCACATTCATGGCAATATGCTCCATTTAACCAAATATATTCTTTTCGCATTTTTTCATTATAAGCCTTTTACATAAAATAATTCAGTCATAATCAAATGATATTTAATCCACCAGTGGTTTACCTAAGGAATTGTTCTAAATTAAATCATCACATTTTTTATTGTCCAATTATTCGCTTTCCTGATAAAAATACCAAGGACAAAATATATAAATCCAAAATATGTAGCTCCTTACAGAATATTGTGTCATTGTGTGAGACCATAAGGCACACACAAAATAAAGCAAATCTAGATTTTTATTGAAGACATTTAATGAAATACCAAGTGTTCACTACTTGAAAATTTAGAGGTAAAAAGACAAAAAAGAAGTAACTTTTCTTAATATTTTTACAAGAAATAACAAAAAATTAATAAAAATCCCCTCATTAACTGCCCATTTTCTAGGACGCACTGTTGGGAGAGCATCAATGTCAAAATCAAGACTGTTTTACCATCGGCACCACGAACTGAGGACTCTATGAAATGGTCAAAAGTCAAAACGATTTAAAAACAACACATTTAAAGATGCATTTCGACTGAAAAATGCACTATTCAGTATAAAATTGTTTGGTACTACAAAAATGTTTTTTTTTATCAAGAATACACTTTTAGTATTTTCTTTTCTTCGCAGGGATTTTCATATACCACTTTCACACCAAAAGGAAACTACATATTGTGAAAACCAAGTCTTAGGTTTGAGAAAAGTTTTTATTTAAAAATCGATATAAAAATGAGGAAAATAAAAAAAATTAACTTTAAATATGCGAGAACAATTTCCGCCTATTTTCATTGTTCAGGCCCATTTTATGGTGTTCATGTTTGTTACCCATAGGTCTCTACGAAATGAGTGGATATTTTCGGAAAGACCTTGGTATTTAGTCATTTTCTTTTCTAAAAACTTTAAGGAAAAAGTAAAGATGTTGGTTATTTTCGGAAAGGCGCGTTGAGTTTCAAACTTTCAATTTGAGAAAACTTAGAAAACAATGAGAAAATGTAAAACTAAAAAATTAAATATCCTTTTATATTTTATTCTTAATTATTTAAAAAAAAAATTGTGTAAAGAGGGTTTTATGCCATAATTTCAGTGTATTAAATTAAAACCGAGGGAACGTGTTTATTTAATTGTAGGTTGACTTGGTTTGACCTGTAATTTTGGGAATTTTCCGTTAAGCTTGGCAATTGGCATTTCAAGTCTGACCTTCTTCCCTTCTCACCACTCCGCCATTCATATATACTCCCACTTTCGATCTCCTTCAAAACACAAACAAGAAGAAGAAGAAGAAGAAACGGATCATATCAGACATGGAAACGCCTACTAAACGACCTCTTCTCAAAACCATCTCCAGCAACTCCTTCCGCCTCCGTTCCCCCAGTCTCAATTCCGTACGCCTCCGCCGTATCTTCGATCTATACGACACCAATCACGACTCCTTCATCACCATCGACGAGATCAGTCGCGCCTTGACGCTCCTCGGCCTCGACGCCGACAAGTCCGATTTAGATTCCATGATCAAATCATACATCCATCCGGGCAACGCCGGCCTCACATACAACGACTTCGTGAGCTTGCACAGCTCCATAAACGACTTGTTGTTCGGCCTTGAGGATGTACAAAAACCGGTGGCCACCAAGGAGGAGCAAGAGGAGTCGGATCTAAAGGAGGCTTTTAAGGTATTTGACGAAAATGGAGATGGATTTATATCGGCGAAGGAATTACAGATGGTGCTTGGGAAGCTAGGGTTTACGGAGGCTACTGAGATGGAGAGAGTGAAGATGATGATCTCGTCGGTTGACCTCAACCACGATGGCAAAGTTGACTTTTCCGAGTTCAGGGACATGATGAGGGTCCTTGATCAATAGTTCATGTATGTTTCTACCTGGAAATAATATGCAGAGTTTTTTTTTTTTTTTTTTTTTTTTTTTTTTTTTTTTTTTTTAATAGATTACCCAATATTTGCATTTATCATTTTATCCTGCATTCTATTTCCCCCCTTTTTTGTACAAAAAATTGGGAGAAAACATATATTATAAATTCTGCAAGATGACGATCAATTTCTCTTCCAATGGTTCCATATAAAGACGTGTACATTTGTTTATGTATATTGTCATAATCACAAGTTCACTTAAGAGATAAAGTAACATATCAATGATATATTATAACTTTTATTTAAAGTTAATTGATTATGGCTTGACACGAGGATAATGTCATAGAAAATCTTATGTTTGACCGAAAATATCGGTTTTACCCTCCGATGGATTTTTGATTTGGTTATGCGCCAGACAGTTTTGCCTTTTTTACTTGTAATAATAGGTTTTCAGGAAACATTATTTGTGAAAAAACCCTTTAAGATTACAAAAAAAAAAAGGATTTTCGAATTTGTAATGATGAACACAAAGTGACATCGCTTCCTATAAAGTCCGAATGGAATAAGATCCTACTTAGTAAGGTTAATATATTTCGATAGAGAGTTGTCTTTAACCGTTTTCTTACCATAACAAACTTGTATAATTGTGGTATTGACATTATTTGTTCCTTATGTCCGATTTATAACAACTCTAAAGAAAGATACCCAACATGTGCTCATGAGGTATTAAACGACGTCCCAAATTCTTCTTAAGATAAGTTGTTGGTGTGATATAAGTTTGTTCAATCTTATTATTATCTGTGATTTACATGGTTGTTTGAATTTATTTTATATATCCATGACTTGTAAAACAGTTTTGGAGGTGATCATAGTCACTATGGAGGGTGATATTATTTCTATGCAATTTTTTTAAAGAAAAATAAAAATATTTTATATGTTTAAAAGAAATATATCATATTATTTTTATAAAAATAAATATAGTTGTATAAGTTATTATTTTTGAAATACAAACATAAACCTTTTAAACATATAAAATATAAATATATTTGTCTAAGTTATTATACAAATATATTTATGTTTATAAAAAGAGAAATTAAATATTCTCTTATTTTCCTTACTACATATCTTTCTATCAATTTGAAATGATGACAAATGTATTAAAATATTATTAATTTTATCCAAATATAACACATGTACACCCCGTTTCCGAGTTCAACTTAACTAGAGAAAAGAAGGGAAATAGATGAAAATGAAAAGAAAATAAAAGAAATTGGTGTTCCTGAGTTTCATTAAAGGAAGAAAATTGGATGAATCGAAGAGAAACAGAACGAATCAGAGAGAAATAGAATGATCACTTTCCCTCCTAAGTTTCCTTCCTATTTGGAATGATTTGGAAATAAAAAACAAAATAATTAACTTTCCTTTTATTTATCTCCAACTGGTGAACACAAAAGAAAATTTAAATTTCCTTTTATTTCTCTTCTTTTTTCTTATTACTTTATTTTCTCTTCTTTTCTTTTATTAGTTTAAACTCGGGAACTAGGTGGTAATGAAAATAAATAGGAAGAATATAGGAGGATTTTAAATTTCTCTTATAATAAATACGATCCGTGATTATTTATGAAATACAAAACTTTTAAACGTATAAAATATTTTTATTTTCCTTTTAAAGAAAATAAATTGAATGTAATTAATGCCATATTATTCACATGTTAAATTATTTTATTATAATTAATTTATTAACTAACAACAGTTTTTTTAATTTTGATTTGAAAAATTTTAAGTATTAATTAAGGAATATATATATATATATATATATATATATATATATATATATATATATATATATAGAGAGAGAGAGAGAGAGAGAGAGAGAGAGAGAGAGAGATGGGCTTAAGGAATATGTGGCTGTCATGTACCTAAGCTTATATATGGAAACCTCAAAACAATGTAGTTTTTACTCATTTATATCAAAACTAATCATTATATATATCTTTTACTATTCTTTCTTAATCATGTAACTTACTAAATCGATCAAATTTATGTTCTTTTGTTTCATTGTGTCTAAGAACTTAAAGTATTAAAAGTTGTGACCATTCAATCAACCTTACTAAATTCTAAATGAAAACTAATAGAATAAAAGATAAAAGAAAAATATTTCATAACTCAATCAAGGTTTCATAAAATAATTGGATATAACTTTTTTCAATTAAAAGACAAAACACTTGAGCTATATTCGTTAAAAAATATTGATTTTTTATCTTCTCTATAAACTTCAATAATTATTTGCAATAAAATTATATATAATTGATCTTTTTCATTGCATAATTGTACTTAATTCAATGATATTCTATTAAAACAAAACTAAGAGAAAATGAAATTGAATTTGTTTTGTTTAAAACTATGTCGTTTAAAAGGTTCTATACCTAAGTTTAGGTACCTAACAACCACATATTCACTTTTCCATATATATTCGTTTGATATTTAAATTTTAAAAAATCATTTAGTTTTATCAAATTTTAAATATATATTTATATTTTATATGTTTACAATCTTAAGAGTTTTTTTGTAAAATATTTGTAAACTTAAAGGTTTTTTTCCAAACAATATTTCATGGTAAATTGGAAACCTGTTATTACAAGTAAAAGGAATAAAACCAACAAAAACTAAAAATCTATCAGAGGGTAAAGTCGATATTTTCGATCAAACTTAAGGTTTTTTATGACATTAACCAGAGTTGAAAAATATAAGTATTAATTAAGGATTAGAATTTAGTTTATCAGTCTGGATATCCCTATTTCTCTAGCATAAAAACAAAGTAAACTTTTTGTTAGCATTTACTACTATATATTTATAGTAAACGATATGGATATATGAGTAAAATAACAATTTTCGGTTAATTAAATCAAGTATCATGAAAGTCAAAGTTAATAATGAATACGCTGCTAGCAATTAAATTGCAACATCTATATGCAAGAAAAAGGTACTGGTATCTAATCAGTAGGAACATGACTTATTTACAAAAAGGTTTTAGAATTGTCTCAACCGTGTCGACATACCATCCAATCTCTAAAGAAATGAGTGAAAGGACTAGCACAAATGAACAAATAGCGTTTATCATTTTGTCAGACTCTGGAATCTACATGAGTGCCAATAAGGGGTTCAAATTGTGATGTAACGCAAATCTTGTGGAAACAATATATTTATACATGGTACCATTCTCCGTGGTGACATAAATCGTTCTCAAACACTACGAAACTTTTGAAATCTTTGCAATATTGAACTAAAAAATAATTGTTTTGAAAATGGTAATGTAGCTTTTAATGCTTATAAGGTCTTTGATATTACTTATCAAAATGACTTTTTAAACTTTTTGATTTTTTTCAAATAGTCAAAAGTTTGAGAATAACTTTTTAAACTTTTACTTTTTCAAAAAGCTAGGAGTTTGAAGGTCCTTGGCAAATTTAAAAGTTATTTTTAAAAAAAACTTTTTGATAAGAAGAAAAAAATTGTTTTAAAAGTCATGATTTTGTGACTTTTGGCTTTTTAACCTTTATTTCCTTAAAAGTTAATCTAAACACATTTTTTTTTTTGGAATAAATCAAAGAGTCATTTTGTTAAAAATGACATTTTAAACAAAAAAACAATCACAAACACCCCCTTAGGCATTTGTTTTTTTCGATAAGATCTTCATCTCCTTTTGTTGTCTTATAGTGTGTAGACGTTTCTTCTAGCAAACTTTTTGTTTTTTAGTAAACCACATACTTAAAAGGTATGTGCATCATCTTTTGTTGCAGACCAATATTCACCTGTTTGCAAATTTGCGGATGTCTTCTTGGTAAAATAAAAAAGATTAAATTTTGTTCATATTGTTACAAATTTTAAATATTACTTTTATGTCCTTACAAAATTTGAAATTATATATACGCCTGCCTAAAACTATAAATTTGCATGTATAAAAACATGTTAATAAATAGACAAAAATCATAAAACTACATTATTTAATATAAATATTAACATTAAATAAATTTAGGAAAAACAAACTTGTGATACCAATATCAATTCAAATTGATTGATGTTATTAACTTTATTGATCAAACAACTTGTAACATCATAATGTTTTTATATCTTTTTTTTTTCATTTCAAAATAAGAGTAATCATTTCAAAATTATTTCCCAAAGTATAATAAAACAACCATTTGTTTCAAACATATCACATTGTGTTCAAAATCAAAGTAATAATAATAATAATAGTAAAATTATGTCAGCGGAAGTCTCCAAAAGCATACCA
The DNA here is from genome assembly GCF_052625555.1 of Lactuca saligna. Lineage (NCBI taxonomy): Eukaryota > Viridiplantae > Streptophyta > Magnoliopsida > Asterales > Asteraceae > Lactuca > Lactuca saligna. Next base: position 270,402,983 of record NC_136421.1, on the reverse strand, counting down.
ATGGATGCGATATAGTTAGGTCTCACCCTTCCCCTTGCTACCAGGGGTGGATACATGATTTCATAGTAGGTGTAGTGTAACAGCCCACATACCATGATAAAAAAATTCATTTTAAAACAAGAGTTACAGTCATTAAATTGTTTCAAAAACCATTACATATTAACATTCTCATATCATCAGAGTAACAATATCAATAAGTGTGGAAAAGAGTGAGGGGAGAATGTTGTGCCGTCACGCCAGATCCTTTCCCTTAGTACCAGAAGTACCTGAAACCATAAATACAAATTATAAGCAAAAGCTTAGTGAGTTTCCCCAAGTATCACATACCAAACATAAATATGTTAGTGTTATGGGTCAACTCATAGTCTTACAAGTAAATTCCTGCCGACGACCAAATCCTGATCTTCCATACAAGTGTCAAGGGCTAGATCCTAGTCTTTCATACATATATCGGGGCCCACATCTTGGTCTTTCATACAACTGTTAGGGCTAAATCCTGGTCTTTCATACTCATATCACAAATATATCTAGCATCCCATATCACAAATAATGGATCGGCCTTGGTGCCTTCGACCCATTGATACAATGAGAAAACTCACCTCTGCCCGCTGATAAACAATTAGATGCTCAGCTGCAGAACTGGTAGATCCCACACTAACACAAACAAATAACCCTAATCAAAATTAGGTCATAAGCCATAATTGTGGGTCTAAAATCCCAACCCACACTCCTATGATAAAAGGCCACTTTACCCTTCCCATAATGGGCCTAACCAAACTTGTCCCAATAACCTTATAATAGCCCCCAAGTCCCATAAGGGCCCAACTCATAGAACTTAAGGCCCATTAACAGAATCCTGAAGCCCAACTACTTTAAACAGGCCAAGGCCTAAAACCTTACTAAGGTCCAAAAGTCTAAAGCCCAACCAAACTCCAAAAGCCCATGAAGAGCCACGACGAGGCTTACACGCCATATGCTCGGCGTACACGACCGCTTGCCAATATGCACTGCGTACCCCCTAGTACACTCAACGTACTGAGCTGCTTACCACCTTAAGCCATTTAGTGCTTAATCAATTCAGCCATAGGGTTCAATTTCCAGATCTAGTCCATTTTAGGGTTCTAATAGATAAAGTTGGCAACTTTAACCCTTAGCATGTCTTAATGGAACCCAACATCCATTTTTATCCATCAAAGCTCATATTAATGACTCAAATTCATGCATGGACTCATATCACCATCAAGATGACATTTTTATGCATCAAGAGCAACAAAGAGCTTGAGATCTACCATATCTAACTCCTGGAGTTGCTCAAATCCATAAGGAGAATCCATGGGACCAGATAAAGCTCATAAACAACCCTAAACTCAAACTACCATAATAAATCATTAAGATAAGAACTTTATACCTTCTGTAGCTCCCAAAATTACTGAAGACTCTGGATCTAAAAGCTCGACCTCAACAAATGCTTTGTCTCCAAGTCCCTTCTTCTTGAATACATACAAAACGCCACAAAATCACTTCCAATGCTAAAAATACTCAAATGATGAACTAGGGTTTCTATGGGACGTAATGAACAATTGAGGCTGGTGAGGGTAGAGGTCCAAAGTCCATAATGATCTTTAAATATGGTTCAAACCCTAAAAATTAGGGTTTGACCCAGGCAACGTACACCCCACGTACGCCCAACGTACATGGTTAAATGCTCCGACTCCAAAATGCTCATGTACGCTAAGTGTACCAAACGTATGCCCAACGTACGAGAGACAATTTTTGCAAAATTTCTCAAACTTAAAGGACCGAAGAATAGGTACCTGGAATCGAATGTTACATGTAGCACAAGAATTGTTTCGCTACGATGGTCATACAGGATATGTTCTATCATCATCAAATTCTTTTGTCAACAACGTATATATACGTTTAAATGAAAAAAAAAAACTTTAAAAACGTTTTTAAGGTTTAAAAATATATAAATGCATTTTTCATATGTATTTATTATATTTATATGTATTTTTATGTATAAATATGTTTTTATATGTATAAAGATGTATTTAAAATATATTTATATGTGCATTTATTTAACTATATTAATAATTACAAAGTTAAAAATAATATATTTATTTGAGTTTTAAATAAAATAATAAAAATAAAAATAATAGTTTTGTAGAAAAGTCTCAATATTTTGGATCTATTTACGAAATAATCATAAATTAATGTGTTATCAGTTGAACCGGGAAAAAATGGTCGGAATGCAACCTTTAATTAGTTTTTTTAGAATTTGTTTAAAAAAAATTAATTTTATACTATTTCATAAACTGATCTAAAATATTAAGGTTTTTCTAAGATTTTCCTAGAATCAAATGACTATGTTTAATTATAGTTCGTTTAAAAACAATAATAAAACTAATTGAGGGACTTAGGTAGCAACTATTCATTGTACCTATGAAATGTTGACTTTTTTTTTAAATCAATTTCTTAGCTAACTTGACAGTAACTATTTAGCCAACTTGACTCTTTTTTTTAAAATCAATTTCTTAGCTAGCTTGACAGGAACTATTTATAGGTCTTAATATTTAAATTTATATATGTGGATACTAAATATGCAATTGCAACCGATGGGTTTATTGTCCATCTTTTGACCTTTTTAAAAAATCTCCAAAGAACAAGACTGAAATATATATATATATATATATATATATATATATATATATATATATATATATATATATATATATATATATATATATATATATATATATATATATATATATATATATATATAGAGGAGACCATGTAATTACTTTTAAAGGTATGATTTTGTTGGCTAGACATTTTTGGTTCAGTAACAAATGGTACACTAAAGGAAAACTTAATGTAAAAATAAAAAGAAATCTGAATGTAAAAATGAAAAAGAAACTTGATGAGAGCAAGAGTTGAACTCGACACCCAAGAGTAGAACTTTATCTTGCACATTAAATCAATTCAAGTTTCTTAAATTTTTATTAAATTTATGAACTATAATAATAATATAATCGTTTTTATAGGTGCACACTATTTTCTTTTTTTACATAAATAGAAAAAAATCTAGTAGTTGTCGGTGAAACCCCATGCATCACTACAGATTAGCCCTTGCTTGCTATGAAAAAACCTGAAAACATTTAAATTCAAAACACATATCTTAGTGAGTTCTCCAAGATACTACATACTCTTGTGAATGATATAATCCAATCACACTCTTACACTAACTTCCGTTACTACAACCTAACTATAGTGTTGGGTGCTATGGTCCAACCATAATCTTTAACTGATATAGTCAAACTATAGTCTTTCGTGTTATCATTATGATTTAATCATAATCTTTCATATAATTTATATGATCTAATTATAGTCTTTCATACAATTACTATGATCTAATCATAGCTTTCATACAATTGTTATGATCCAATCATTGTTTTTTTTCATACAACTGTTATGATCTAATCATAGTCTTTCATATATAATTCATAAAGACAATCTATTAATCACAACATGTAATGTCGTACATAGTATAGTGAGAAAACTCACATAAGTTTGATAACATAATCTCAATAACAAACTCTACAAATGAATCAACCAACACAAACCACCTATGTAAACATCTCATTTAAAATAGATTAATTAAATAATAAATCAGGAACCCCGAGCAGCAATTATTATTATTATTATTATTATTATTATTATTATTATTATTACTATTACTATTATTATTATTATTATTATTATTATTATTATTATTATTATTATTATTATTATTATTATATGTTATTATAGTCCCAAATCAGATAATAATTAGTGGAGTGTTGGTTTCGGAGTACCAAATGATATACTTTGATTTTCGAGGGTTAAAAGAGTGAGTTTCGGATGGGTTTCGTAAATAATTATGAGGGCAAGGACTATCGGGTAATTATTAGGACTTAATATGAAGAGATGTTGGAAGCTAAGGGCTAAATGGTAAATTTTTGGACCTAATTTGTAAAGAGCTTTGATGGCGGGGGGTAAAATGGGAAAATATGGATCTTCTTTGTAAGAAAAAGGAAAAGGAGGGGTTGTTATAGTCAATAGGGGTTGAAGTTTAATAAGGGATGGGATATATGAGGTCGTCATACACGGTAACCCTAAACTAACGCATGATACATCCGACACCCCACCCCCTCTTCATCCTCCAACCTCCATCTTCTTCTCCCTAGTCTTGCTGCCATATCCCTTCTCCTTCATGTTGCTCCGATCAACCAAGGTCGCTGACGAACCTTTGCAACTGACGTAGACGGAGGACCACCGCCCATCATTGATCCAATCGCGAGAGTTGGAGGAGAGCGACCTTGGAATTTGTGGTGGTTCGTGGGTGGGTCGCGCGTACCCTCCTATCTCCAGCCTTTTGTCGCTGCTCCTCGGAAATGCTCGACATCGCCATCACCACCAAGAGCGCCGACGGTTGGTGCTGTTGTTGCTCATGAATCGTGGTACACCGCCGCCACTTCCGAAGATCAAAGACGAGTTTAGATCCAGTAATGTGGTCGTGGGAGGATTAGGTCAGATCAATTGGGTTGAGACTTGATATTACCGTTTGCCGCCAACCGACCGTCATCTGTGCCGCCGATAGCCACCTCCTTGTGTTACTGTCGTTGCCTCACGCCACCAGGTGGGTGGTCGGATTCCCTTCGCGAGCAAGATTGTGTGTGTGTTATTAGTGAGCGTATGTGTGTTTATTAGTGTGTTTTTGTGTGTTGGTTAATTGGGGTTTAGCATTGTAATTGTAACAAAAAAGGAATAATGAAATGAAGATCCATCACTACCACCGTAAGGTGGTGGTTGCCGCCACTGGTCGTTGTGTCGGGTGGCAGTGTGCTTCGATTGCGTTTGGACCTCGTTTGGGGGATGTTTGGACAATGTGGGATCAATGAAACCCTAATGGGACCAAAGAAACCCTAGTGGGCCCAATGGAACCCTAATGGGCCAATAAGGCCCAAAGTGACCTAAAAGCCCAACCAATTGATTAATGGGCTAAGATTGGGTAGGAAAACCCTAATTTGTGAAAATTAATCGAGACACACGCACACGAGAATTATTTAATACACTTGAAATATTAAATAATAATCATTGGCAAACTAACTCAATGCAATAATGGACTTAATGGATTAAGTCCTTAATGGGTTAAGTAAGAAACACTTACCCTAATCATCATTTCATGTGAAAACCCTAATTTTGGGATTGTGGGTGTGGAGTTATCGGGACCCACATTTGGGTCATTGGAATGGAATTGTGTATTAAGCACAATCACACCATATAACTTATTTAGTAAAGTAAGGTACTTAATGGATTAAGTCCTTAATGGGTTAAGTGAGAAATACTTAACCCTAATTGTCATTTTATGTTAAACCCTAATTTCACTTGGGTTTATTGTTGGCCCTTTCTATTGGCCCTTGATGATTGGGTTATTAATGGGCCATCCAAGATCAAGCAAATGGACTAGAATAATTAATGGGCTTTGAGGTAAGGCAAATGTTAGGGACTTGGGCCCAATTTAGAAAATTGGGCCATAGATGGGCCATAATTAGGCCTATATGATTATGTGATAATGGGCCATGGGAATTGGATTGGAATAATCGGATGAGCCTTAAGGAAAGACCATGTAGAGGTCTGGGCCCAATTTGGAAAATTGGGTCATATGTTGGGCTTTGGCCGATTATTTGACTTTTGAGCTTTTGTAGTGTGAGTTAGACATTGGGCTTGGAATCCAATTATTAATTGGGTATTGTTTGATGTTGACAATTCGGGAATTTGTCAACCAGCAGCTGGAGTTGCATCTGCGGGACTTCAGCAGTGCCAGGTGAGTTTTCCTCACTATAATCAAGGGTCTAAGGCACCAAGGCCGACCCTTTGGATTGTTATCTGGTTATGTTATGCTAGTATGCTCTGTTAGGTCGGTATCCTATAGGGTAGGATAATATTATATGATATATGGTATGTTCTGTTAGATCGGCATCCTGGTAGATAGGATGGTGTTATGTGCTATGTGGTATGATCCATTATATCAGTAGTTGTCTATAGACTGTTATGTGATTATTTGTTATGTATATAAATGTACACATATTTGTTTGGTGATTGAGGCTTATCTTCTTTGTGCGGAAGCCAATAGACCTGGGCATTCCAACCTGTTGGTTGTGGGCCGTGATATTCCATCCCGAGGATGATTGAACTCATAGTGTGTGGGCATTCCAACCTGTTGGTTGTGGGCCTAGGGTATTCCAACTTGATGGTTGATTGGACCCTTTGTATGTTGTTTATGATTATATGTGTATTGATGTGGGTATGAGTATTTAGGGGGAACTCACTAAGCTCCGTGCTTACGGTTTTAGTTTATTGTTTCTGGTGCTCCAGATGTCTTGGAAAGGCGAAGGCGTGACCGTACACATCCTCGTGTTTTGGACTTATGGGTTCTGGGATACTCTGATACTAAACTATTTTGAAAACATTTTGTAATAACTAATGGTTTTTGGATGTTTGAAAAAGTTTTAAATTGGCTTGATTTTTATGGGTGTTACAACCTAACACACCAAACCACCTGGATGACAAAACACTAGCGATCTCAGTTCAAAACATGCCCCACGACCATCCTTGGTCGTGTGACGAACTTCAAGGCCAAATCATTATTTCATTATTTCTAGTAAGCACTTAATCCATTAAAACTAAGGCTCCAATTTTCCAGATCACATCAAAACAATGGCTTAATGGATAGATTTTCCAACCTTATCCATTTGCATGGTTCGAATAACATCATATCTAAACCTAGGTCTAAAATGGGACAAAACGCCTCAAACTCTATACATGAAACATTTGGGAAGACATGAATGAAGTAAAAACACCTCAAAGGGTCTATAAGATCAAACAAAACCACTTTTGGACCTAGATCGTTCAAAGTTTGACTAAACGTTAAATTGGTCAAAAAGTCAACGACCCAGAAGTTAAAGGGTTAAAAAGATCATTAGGGAAGACACACATGAACTCAAAACACCTCAAAGGGGATAGAAGATCAAATCCTCAAATTAATCAAAGTTTAATCAAATTTTGAATCGGTCAAAAAGTTAACGATCAAATGGTTAAAGTTAACAGTCAATGACTGTTTGCAGCGCGACCCAGCTCCTGGCCGTTTTGCTACCACTAGATGACAAAACACTCGTGACCTTAGTTCGAAATACGCATCACGACCCTTCCTTGGTCGCCTCACAAACTTCGAGGTTGAATCCACTTTTCTTGTAATCACTTAGTCCCTTAAGACTAAGGTGATGGGTTTATACAAACAATCATATGTGTGCATGCAACCCTAGATACAAATATATGTTTTCACTATTAGTCGTACAACATTATGAACACAAAATGATACCTAGCATGCTCCTAGTAATTTCGAAATCTATAAAGAAGAATGGAATATATACCTCTTGTTGTTATGTTGTAATAATAACTTGTTTCTTGAATCTTCTTGTCTTTGAAAGCAAGTACCACAAGTGTAGTACCTCTAATGGCTCACAAACACCAAGGGCAAGAGAATGACTTATGAGAGGGATGAGGAACACCAAAAAATTGTCCTAGGGTTCTTCCAAAAGAGTTCCTTAGTTTTTTGGAGCCATAGGTGTCTTTATATAGTGACGCTATTAGGGTTATCAAACAAGGAAACCCTAATTTGACTGCTTAGGCTCCAAGCAGCCCATGGACTCCCTTTAGAGCACTCCTGGGACGAATTCATTATGGGCTTCCCATAGAATTCGTCCAACCTATGTTCCAAGGTGATCCATAGCCTAATGGCAATTATCTTATAATTACAATTCCAGTCCTCTAAGTTTAATTAATCTTTTTTAACAACAAAACTAATTCTTAATTAATTCTTGGCTAATATTGTGACATCCCCGTTTATGCTTATTTGAAAATCAGAGTAATATTTTTTTCATGAAAGTGTTGCGGAATTTGTTCCCAAAGAAAAAATATGATAAAGATTTATCAAAGCATTTCTGTAGAAATGTATTTCATTAAAAAGACTCGGAATGTCATGTTCGATGCAGATGAAAAGCATAAACAGTACAATATAAGCCTTACTACATTATTTCATATATACATGCCTATATCCATAATCCCTCATCGAAAACATCACATCTATGCTCTTGTTCCACTACTTGTAATACATGAAACTGAGTGGGTCAGGCTTGGGAGCCTGGTGAGCACATAGGGTTTTCAACCCACAATAATAAGTTTATTAATTTCATCAACCAACAATAACCCGATTACCCGTTCCCGTTATCCTCACATTACGTCAAAAAATACCTATCATAAGGGACCTAGACTAAGGATCAACATCGGGATGGACACTAATGCTAAGGGGATTCCTCAACAATAAATATCCTTAAGGCAACCATGTGTGGGATGGAGTACACCGGTGAACACGTTGTTCACAAACACCTACAGGTTGCAAGCCTGCTAGCATTCCACTGGACTGTCAAGAAGAGTCTGTGGTCATCATTCATACTCCGCTAGATGATAGAATCAACAACAACAACATCGAGGCCTCTCATCATTTTATCACACGTCGTCTTAGTACATCTACCCATGTTTTATCCCAACATTTTTGTAGATATAAAATACATATATATAGTTTAAATCATTTAAAACATGTATAAAATCATTCATCCAGCATAGACAACAAGTATTCAGATAATATGCACACTTAGCATGTAATTTATATATAATAGTTCATATTTATGTGTAAAATGAAAGTAATTATGCACTCACCTGTCAAGGTGGTGATTCCAAACTTAGACAGTGCTTCGTTACTCTTGAAACAATTTCCTTCGTCAAAACCTAGTATCATTACCACTAGGGTTTAGTCTATCATTCACCGAGACTAATTAACAGTCTAGCTATTATTACTATTATATAAGCGTTAAACAATACTTATATAACCCGTAATAATAGCCCAAGTACTTATTATAAGTTACTAATAACGTTACTATAACTAATTAGAAGTTATATTAAAAATAGCGTAGGCGTAGCTCACTTACAGCGGGTTTTATAGAAAACCAGACTTTGCTTGGAGCAGCATTTCTGAACCGAAAGACCCTTTTTCTCGGGACTCTGGGAGCCTTGGGGCTTCCTTCGGGTGCTAGGGGTTCACCTAGGATTTAGGGGGGGGAGGGGGGGGGGGTTAGAGGGATAGTGAGAGAAAGTAGAGAGAGAAAGATTTGTGAGAAATCCGAGCAACTTCGCATGGTATTTATAGGGGCGAAGTTTGGACGTACGTTGGGCATACCGAGCCCTACGCTAGGCGTTCCTTTGGATAAGGTTGCCAACTTTGCACCAGCTGGCTTGCACATTGGATGAATAAGAACCGAAGTACATTGGGCGTACTCGGCCTCGGATGCGGGGCGTAATTGCGAGGCTACGTGGCGTGATCCGAAGTGAGGCCTGATCAGCGATGGATGGTCCAGATGTTGCCACGTCATCACAGTTTCGCAAATCCGAGTTCTAACTTCAAAAATTCGTATCTTCCTCATACGAGCTCCGTTTTCGACGTTATTTATATCCACGCGTAGGAGGGAACGTACTCTACAACTTTTGTTTAGACTCCGTAGGCTAATTTTGACTTTATTTTAAAAGTTATATTATTAACAGGCCGGGACACGACTGGTCCGTTAAAATCTCATAACATCTTCATCCGACGTCCGTTTTTGTCTATCCTTTTATCGTTATGCTACTAATAACGAGATCTTCGATTCTCATTTAGGTTGTGTCGGATAAAAACCGCTCGATCTAATATTCAAACTCCGGGTTGCACATTACTAAGCTGAAACTTCAAAATATCATAACTTCCTCATACGAAGTCAAATTTGGGTGTTCTTTTTACGGACGCTCTCAGGTTAACATATTTTACGACTTTCATTTAGATAACTAAGGCTAAAAGTTTCTCTATCGTAAATTCAATATTTACGCTTCCCGGTGTCGTGTCGGTTCTATCGCGAAACTTTGACGAGTCATAACTTCTTCGTTATAACTCGGATTTCAACGTTCTTTATATCCCCGGAATCCTTGTTTCGACCACTTCAACTTTATGTAAAGATATCGGGATTATCTCACACTTTAATTTTGATGCTTATTTTTTTATTCTTTATTAATTATAACTTTATAATTAAGTTATAAGCACACAAATACACATAATTCTCATAGTATTCAAATATTTCTTCTTTATTACTTCAAAAAGAGTTACAATAGTTGACCTAGACTATTACATCATCTAAAATGCTTAGCCATGAAACCCGGGCGTTACAATTCTCTCCCCCTTAGGATGATTCCGTCCCGGAATCATGCATCAGCAAACAGATGCGGATAGCGAATTATCATGTCACTCTCTGTTTCCCAAGTGAGATTCAACCTATTCGCATGTTTCCAACGGACTAGCACTAAGTCAACCATCTTGCGTCGTGACTTTTTAGTCTTACGGTCAACAATTACCTCAGGCTCTTCAATCAGCCTCTTATTCTTATCCATTCTTAACTCTGAGATTGGAATTACATCGGGAACTTCTTTGATGAACTTCCTCAAATAACACACATGGAAAGTGTTATGAATACCATATAGTTCTTCTGGTAATTCGAGCTTGTAAGTTTGGTTCCCAATCCTCTGAAGAACTTTGAATGGTCCAATAAACCATGGACTCAACTTTCCTCGTTTCCCGAATCTTATTAGTCCCTTCCATGGTGAGAATTTAAGCAAAAATGAATCCCCAACTTCAAAGATCATCGGTCGTATTCTCTTGTCAACATAACTCTTTTGACGATCCTGAGCTGCTAACATTTTTTCCCTGATCAGCTTCAACTTTTCAGCAGTCTCATGGACTATCTCGAGGCCCATAAACTGCTTTTCTCTAGCCTCAAGCCAACAAGATGGCGTACGACATTTATGTCTGCATAAAGCTTGGTAGGGTGTCATCTTGATGCTCGAGTGGAAACTATTGTTGTAGGAAAACTCTAGCAGAGGTAAGTGCTCATCCTAGTTCCCTTGGAACTCTAGGGTACATGCTATCAACATATCTTAAGGTGTTTGAATCGTTCTTTCGCTCTGGCCATCAGTCTACGGATGGTAAGATGTACTTAAACACAAGTTCGTACCCAATTCCTCTTGTAGACTTCTCTAGAACCTTGACGTGAAACGACTATCACGATCTGATACAATCGTAAGAGAAACACCGTGAAGTCTTCCTATTTTCTTCACATAAGCATTTGCGAGCTTATCCATACACCACCTTTCGTTGGCTGCTATGAAGTGTGCACTCTTAGTGAAACGATCCACGACCAACCAAATCATGTCGTGACCGTTCTTCGTCTTGGGTAGTTTAGTCACAAAATCCATGGTGATGTATTACCATTTACCCATGGGTACAGGTAAAGGTTCTAAACTCCCATACGGTTTCTGATGTTGTGCCTTAACTCTCGTACATGTTACCCACTCGGCCACATACTTCGCAACATTGAGCTTCATCGTCGGCCACCAGTAGTAGGGTTTTAGGTCCCTAAACATTTTAGTGCTACCAGGATGAATTGAGTGTATGGTCTTGTATGCTTCTTCCATCAGAAGATCTCTTATTCCTCCTATCTTAGGTACCCAAATTCTATCTTGGAATACCTTCAGTCCTTGACTGTTTGTACCGAACACCAAAGTTTTGCCCAAATGCTCTTCTTTTCGGTGATTCTCCTCTGAAGCTTCTTCTTGAGCTTTCTTGATACATTCCACAATCGTCAATACAACTTCTATTCTCAACACCCTTGGCATTTTCCTTTCAAGATTGAATTTCCGACTGAGAGCATCAGCGACAACATTTGCTTTATCAGGGTGGTAAAGTATCTCACAGTCGTAGTCCTTGAGTAATTCCAGCCAGCGTCGTTATCTCATATTCAATTCTTTATGATTAAAGAGGTACTGGAGACTCTTATGATCAGTGAAAATCTTGCACTTCGTACGATTGAGGTAATGCCTCTATATCTTCAAGGCAAAAACTACCGCTGCCAACTCCATATCATGAGTGGGGTAGTTCTTTTCATGCTCCTTCAATTGTCGAGATGTGTATGCTATCACCTTTTCTCTTTGGGTCAGAAAAAAACCTAACCTGACTCTAGATGCGTCACTACAGACCACGAAGTCCTCTAACTCCAGTAGGTAGAGAAAGAATCAGTGCTTCACATAATTTCTTATTTAGCTTCTCGAATGCTTGTTCGTGCTTCTCATTCCACGTATACGTAGCTCCTTTGTGGGTCAAAGCTGTTAATGGAGCGGCTATCGAAGAAAAGCCTTGGATAAATCATCGGTAGTATCTAGCTAATCCCAGAAAGTTTCGAATCTCTGTGGGACTTTTTGGTCATTCCCACTTCATCATTGCTTCGATTTTTGCTAGTTCAACCATTATCCCTTCCTGGTTAACCACATGACTTAAGAATTGAACTTCTCGGATCCAAAAATCGCATTTGGAGAACTTTGCATAAAGTTTCTCCCACCTCAATACTTCAAAAAGTTCTCGTAGATGTTGGCCATGCTCCTCCTGGATTTTCGAGTAGATGAGAATGTCATCTTTGAACACTATCACAGATTTGTCAAGGAATGGTTTACAAACTCTGTTTATCAAATCCATGAACGTTGCTGGAGCATTGGTTAGTCCAAACGAAAAAACCAAGAACTCGTAGTGTCCATATCTAGTTCTGAATGCAGTCTTCTCAATATCGTGCTCTCTCACCTTCAACTGATGATATCCTGACCAAAGATTGATCTTTGAAAAGTAGCTGGAACCTTGCAGCTAATTGAATAGGTCATCAATCCTTGGCAATGGATACTTGTTCTTCACTGTTGCCTTGTTCAACTCTCGGTAGTCTATATACATTCTCATGCTTCCGTCCTTGTTCTTCACGAATAGCACTGGAGCTCCCCAAGGTGATGAACTAGGTCGAATGAAACCGTTGTCCAACAACTCCTGAAGTTGTTTCATAAGCTCCTTCATCTCCGTCAATTCTAGTCGTTACGATGATTTTGCTATTTGTGTCGTCTATGGTAACATGTTTATCTGAAACTCCACTTGTCTATCAGGTGGTAATCCGAGAAGATCTTCGGGAAAGACTTCCGGATAATAACACACGACCGGTATGTTTTGCACCTCCTTCTTTTCCTTCTTAGCATCGATAACAAACGCCAAGTATGATCCACATCCCTTGGACAAACATTTCATGGATTTCATCAGGGAGATGATTCCAGAATTCACTCTGCATTTGTCCCCGTACACCATAAATGAATCTTTTTCCGAGTGGGTTCACTCTTACTATCTTCTTCCCGCAAAGAATCTCAGAATCGTTGGCGCTAAGCCAATCCATTCCCAAAACAATGTCAAAACCGTTTAACTCTATGGGTAATATCTCCTCGTGGAATTCGTTTCTATTTAGGTAGATGAAGATGTTCCTAATACGATCACTAACAGGTACGAACTTGCCACTGGCAACTTCTACAATCAGAGCATTATCAAGTTTTTCTACAGGCAATGCTAATTTTCCTCCAAATATATGCGATACAAATGAGTAGTTTTCTACCGAATCAAATAGTATGTTGGCAGGTAAACCATTTACAAGAAAGGTACCTGAAGCGACGTCCGTTGTCTCCTTTGCAGCCTCAAGCGTCATCTGGAAGGCCTCACCTTCGGCTTCGGTGGTATGTTGGGTCTTGCTGCCTCCTTCTTCTTCGGGCAGTCCCTCGAGATGTGCCCCTCACCACCATACCCGTAGCAAACCTTCTTGGTGAGGGTGCATTCAATGTCGATCTTTCCACACTTAAAGAAGGTGACCTCTCCGTCACATTTCCCAGAGTGCTTGTTCTTACACTTGTCATACCACTTTGGGCTTCTTGAGAGACTCAACAGGATTTGGGCTTCCTGAGAGACTCGGTGGTTTCGCACCCAAGAAATTATTGTACATTCGCCCATCTTTGTCGTTTCTCTTCTCCGGGTCATCCCTTCGTTCACCTTGAGTGCCCACTTGACTCACTTGGTGGTTGTACTTCCCTTCCTTCGATTGATCGGGAATCAACTCGGGTTACTCTATGGGCATGGTAGGTTCGTCCCTATTTTCGTGCAACATTTGCCTCATTTCCTCCCTTTGTTCTGCTAACATAGCCTGAATCATGGCTTGCACTTCAGCCATGGTGATTGGCTTGGGTGCAATTAACTTCTACTATAACAGGTATTTGCTGAATCACTGGGGGTTGATTCCTATTCTCATTCGCATTCCCAGCTCCACTATGGGTTCTCGTCATTTTGATCTATACACCGAATAAGTTGAATTTAGATATTTATTTAGGATAGACGTTTAAATCATCCTTATCTCCCCAAAACGTTTATATTCTAGTTCTAATATCGTACTCGTACGTTTAGAATCCTAAACACATAAGGTTTCCAGATCCAGTCGGCAACAGACTATAGATTCGAACAAATGACAACATATAAGGCATAAATCGTTTAGCACATAAAGCATATTAGGCATACTTTCCTAAATAAGCTAGTGCTCTAATCTCACAATCATCGCTTAGCATTCTAAGTTTAAGTCTAGAAATCTTACAAATTTCTAGTTCGCTTGAACTAATGCTCTGATACCAACTATGACATCCCCATTTTCACGACCAGAAAAGACCGATTTTATTTATGCTTGTTTGAAAATCAGAGTAATATTTTTTTCATAAAAGTGTTGCGGAATTTGTTCCCAAATCAAAATTATGATAAATATTTATCAAAGAATTTCCGTAGAAATGTATTTCATTAAAAAGACTCGGGATGTCATGTTCGATACAGATCAAAAGCATAAACAGTACAATATAAGCCTTACTACATTATTTAATATCTGCAGGTCTGTATCCGTAATCCCTCATCCAAAACATAACATCTATGATCGAGCGCCACTACCTGTAATATATGAAACTGAGTGGGTCAAGCTGGGGAGCCTGGTGAGCACATAGGGTTTTCAACCCACGATAATTAAATTTATTAATTTCATCAACCAATAATAACCCGATTACCCGTTCCCGTTATCCTCACATTACGTCCCTAAAACACCTATCATAAAGTACCTAGACTCAGGATCAATATCGGGATGGACACTAATGCTAAGGGGATTCATCAGCAATAAATGTCCTTAAGGCAACCATGTGGGGGATGGAGTACACCGGTGAACACATCGTTCACAAACACCTACAGGTTGCGAGCCTGATAGCGTTTTACTGGACTGTCTAGAAGAGTCTGTGTTCGCCATCCATACTCCGCTAGATGAAAGAATCAACAACAACAACATCGAGGCCTCTCATCATTTTATCACACATCGTCTTAGTACATCTTCCCATGTTTTTGATGGGTTTTACACACAAGAACTTTCATAAGTGCTCATGCAAACCCTAATGCTTGGATCCAGGTTTCTCTATTGTACATGCATTGTATCCAAGACTTATAAAGCCTAATCTAGCATACATACTTTGAAAATATCAAGATACAATAGATCTAGATGTTTACCTCTTCAAAAATCTTGGATCTTCTTCTTCTTGGAGCTTAGAGTCACAAGTGTAACTCCTCTAATGGCTTACAAACACCACACAAGCAAGAAGGCAATATGAGAGAGAGGATAGATGCTAAAAAATTGGCCTTAGGGTTTTCTTGGAATCAAGTGGCCGAAAATTGCATGTAGGGGTCTCTATTTATACTGTAGGCTGCTAGGGTTTCAATCAAAACCCTAATGGACAACTTAATCACCAAGCAGCCCATGGAACCTTCTGGAATAAGGCCTATGGATGAAATTATGATGGACCTTCATCATGTAGCACCTGGTTCCTGGTATGTAAATCTTATTTGAGTATTTTCCATTTTTAGCCTTGGACTCGGCGAGTCATAGGTCCGACTCGCCGAGTAGGGACGGGACCCAGGACACGTTTAAGTTGGCGACTCGGCGAGTCCATATCCTGGACTCGGCGAGTCACCGTTGTTGGATGAAACCCTAAGTTTCAGGGGTTTGCACCCTATTTAAACCTCATATCCGCTCCATGCCAGCCCCCATTCACCCCCAGAACTCCCAACCCTCGTTCTAAGCTTGTTCCTTGAGAGTTTGAGGCTATTGTGTGTGTTCTTGAAGGCTTTGAGCCAAGAAGGGGAAGTAGATTAAGAGGAAGGAAAGCCATCCAAGCATCATTGTGTTCTTTCAGCAGTTTCATTGAGGTATACCCCATTTTCCCCCTGTTTCTATGCTTAAGGTTCCATTTAAGACATTCTTGAGCCATTCCCCAAGCTAGTATGTGCGTAATGTTTCGTAATAAGTTGATTGGCCTATAGATCTAGGCAAGATTGAGCTCCAGGAGCTCAGATCTGTTAGCTTTATGGACCCATGTGGCTTGTTCACCCTAGATCTACCCTTTTGAGGCATTTTGAATCCTAAAATCCATATTGGTGAATATCTACACGTAAAGTTGGAAACTTTACGTGTGATTCGTGTCCTAGAAGCCCAGATCTGTGAATGACAATGACTCGATGAGTCGTTCATGTGACTCGGCGAGTCTGCTCGTGAGTCACCGAATTTGTCCCCTTTTTCGTAGTGTCGAGTGAGCAGTGAGTCACGGGGTGTGACTCAGTGAGTCGGAAGTTGAACTCATCTATAGAGGCACTCGGCGAGTCAATGCCCTGACTCTGCGAATTCAAGGCAATCTCCTTGGATCAAGAACAGACTCGACGAGTTGTTCATACAACTCAGCGAGTCTTAGCATAAGTGTTCATCGGATGAAGATGAACTCGACGAGTTGTTCATACAACTCGGCGAGTAGGATGAAGGACTTGAATGTCAGTTTAGAAGAAGAACTCGTCGAGTCATAGCCTAACTCGACGAGTAGAAACAGGGACTCGGGACAATCGTCTGGATAGGGACTCGGCGAGTTGGAGAGCCAACTCGGCGAGTCGGGTCAACTGAAAGTTGACTCTAACTTTGACTTAGGGCTAGACCAGGGGTAAAATGGTCATTTTACCCAAAGGATAGTTAGCAGTGTTTGATTGAGTATGTGGTGGGAATTGCAGCCGGAGGATTTCTGGAGCAGCAGCAGTAGCAGTCACTCAGTTCCCGATCAGCTCAGCAGCTACTTTGAGGTGAGTTACCTTCCAGTAGTGGTGGGTCTAAGGCCACAATGCCGGCCCACCAGTAGGAGACGTATGATAGATGATTGTCTTTGTGATATCATCTAGGTTTGCTACTACCTGATATGTTATATGCTAGCATGATACGTTATATGTGATAGTAGTAGAGTTCAGTTGTTAGGACCGAAGGGTAGTCAGACACCCCAGAAATGTCTGACAGTATGTGATGATATGTTGTATGTTGACCTGTTATGTTATGCGATAGAGGTAGTAAGAGGGGACCAGTCCCCGAGGATCGGTTGTTAGGACCGATGGGTAGTCAGCACCCCAGAATGGCTTGACATGGGTAGTCAGCACCCCAGAATGGCTTGACACGGGTAGGATGGCACCCCAGAATGGCCGTATGGGTAGGTCGGCACCCCAGAATGGTCGTACCGGGTAGTCAGGCACCCCAGAACAGCCTGGCAGTATGTATGTTATGTGTTTGTATGGTATGTGGTACGATGGGGGAACTCACTAAACTTTGAGCTTACGTTTTACAGTTTTGGTTTCAGGTACCTATTCTTCGAAGAGGAAGGAGCTGGCGCGGTAGCGACACATCATACACACACACACTCTGGTTTCCGTATTTACGAGATTCACTGGGATTTGTACTCTGATATTTGATGGGTTGTATGGTTTGGCTTTTTAAACATGGTTTACGTTGTGTTATGGTGTGATCAAACAATGATTTTAATTATTAATGTTTTCTAAAGTAATGTTTTAAAACGAAATTTTCAGACGTGAAAATTGGGTCGTTAAAAGTTGGTATCAGAGCCCTGGTTTGAGGGATTCGGACTCACCTTCGGGAGTGTCTGAACTCAAATCGAGGGATTAAAAGATTTAAAAAAAAAGAAAGGAAATGTTTTCTAAATGGAGAAAAGAGCTTAAGAAAGAACAAAGTGTGTGTGATGTGCGCGACCGGACGAGCTCAAGTAAGTATTCCCCAAAGTACCCATACAAGATTATGTTATGTTTACCAGCTTTTGTAGAACAGTATGCTAGAATAGGACTAAGGATCTAGGAGTGATGCCTTATGTGCCTACTTTATGTGTTCCACCTATATGAGAATTGCATGCTAGTATAGAGTAGACAGTAGTAGGGTAGCCTGTTAGGGTGTGCCTGATAGTATGAGTTAGCACGGTGTGCTAGTTCAGTTTCTCTCTATGAGAGTGGAATTGCTTGAGGTTGTTTCCCTTGTCTGAATGTTGCTTGCTTCGTGCTACGTGGGACTCCGAATAATGGGAATTAGCCATTAGGCGAATACGTCACATCACATGTGATCAGAGTTGAATAATCTTAGAGTACCGGATTTGATCCTACTGCGCAGCTCTTGTTTGAGTCCAACCGTTGTAGGGGCGAGTCGGGTACTCGAAGGATTATCTGAGTCTCATCACATGTGATAGTATTCGGGTGATGGCTAATTGGCATTACAAGGAGGCCTGCAGCAGCTGAGGACTGGATCGAGTAGAGCCGGAGATTTCCCTAGGGCAAGCCTGGGATGAGTATAGTAGTAGCCAGCCTTAGTGTAAGGGACCTGGTGGAGTCGAGGCAGTCCTTGAAGAAGGTACAGATAGATGTGGAAGGTAGTATGGGCCCGTACTACTGAAAGCAGAGGATCCGTACCCGAACCAAGGAAGGCCAAGACAAGACCAGGGAACTTGTAAGTAGTTGTGATCCCTCAGGAAGTATCAGTATATTTAATGATTGTTGTGATGTATTGCAGAATGGTGGTACTTCGATCGAGGCCGGTGGACGGCGGTTCTGGAGAGGGGTCAGGTTCGGGAACAGGTTCCGAGCCGATAGATGAGGGGCTACGCGAGTTCATCGCGTCAGTGATCACCAGAGGCATTCTTGAGTCGACCCCCATTCTCTGTGGGTCGATCAAGGAAGGGATTATGGAGTTGATGGAGGATCTCCTGCGGGCATTCAGGAGTGATTTGGCATCTAGCCAGTCGGGATCTCGCACACTGTCCTTCAAGGACTTCAGGGGCAGTGGTGCGCCGGACTTCCATGGGGTGAAAGACCCTATTGCTGCCAGGCGATGGATTGCAGACATCGAGTCTGCACAGTTGACTAGCTTCTGCCCCGAGGGGTCGAAGGTGAGATATGCAGCGGGGTGTTTACGGGACCGAGCCTGAGATTGGTGGGAATCAGTGGGTGAATCGTTGGGAGCCTCAGCTATCGAGGCTATGACCTGGTCGGACTTTGTGACCAGGTTCAGGGCAGATTTTGCGCCGGCTGTCGAGCTTCAGCAGTTGGCCAGGGAGTTTCTGGATATGAGACAGACGATGGAGACTGTGGCGGAGATCACCGCCAAGTTCCGGGAGAGGGCTTTGTTGGTGCCCCAGTATGCTGGTGACAAGGATATGAGGAGGACTCGTTATAACGATATGCTTCGAGCTGACATCCGGGAGCATGTTAGCTTTTCGGCTTGCCCTACCTTGGACTCTGTGATTGCCAGGGCGAGGGAGAGGGAGATAGATTTGGAGCACATCCGGAAATGGAAATTAGAGGAGGGACAGGCAGGAGGGGCTTCGGGGAAGAAGCTCTAGGGGTCAGATGGTAGGCCGAAAGGCCAGTCAGGACCGGGCCGCTGCAAGAAGTGCGGAAGGCCGCACGAGGGGGCGTGCAGGATGGGATCATCAGGCTGCTACAAGTGCGGCAAGTCTATGCACATCAGCAGGGATTGCACTGCTCCGACAGCAGTTATTCAGACATCAGAGTTGTTGTGTTTCCACTGCAACCAGAGGGGCCACAAGAAGGCCAATTGCCCCCAGTTGACAGTTTCAGCGTCAGTGAAGGCGCCAGCTCCAGCGACCTTGCGGATCACGGATGGCCGGCAGGGCAAGGCAGAGGCTCCGGTGGTGAGGAGCCGAGCATTCCAGCTGACTACCGAGGAGGCACGCGCCGCACCCGATGTGGTGACGCGTATGATTCTTTCCCTCTATCTTTTGTTTTATGATGTTATGATATTGATATGCGCTCCGTGTGTATATATACATTAGGATCGTTCCATGTGAACGACATCCCAGTTCAGGTATTGTTCGACTCGGGTGCATCCCGATCGTTCGTTTCTCTTGCGCTTAGCAAGAGGTTTCATGAGACTTCAGGCGAGTTAGATTGCCCTTTAGAGGTAGAGATTGCTGATGATCGATTGGTGCGAGCATCGATGGTGTTTCGAGATTGCGTTCTGCGACTGTTTGAGGAGCGTTACCTGGTAGACTTAGTTCCCATTCCATTGCATGGGAACAAGGTGATTACTGGCATGGATTGGTTGAGCCCTAATGGGGCGGTGATAGACTGCGCGCAGCAGCTAGTGCGGGTCAGGACCCCAAGCGGGGGAGAGTTAGTGATTCATGGCGAAAGGCCGTAGTGTGGACCCACTGTATGTTCAGCAGCGAGGGCTAGGCGCTATCTTCAGCAGGGATGCGCAGGATATGTCGCGTATGTGATGGATACCCGGGAGGCGGGTGAGGCGACAGTGAGCGAGGTTCCGGTGGTTCGAGATTTTGCAGATGTTTTCCCGGAGGAGCTACCTGGGATACCTCCGGAGTGACAGGTGGAGTTCAGGATTGACCTTATCCCCGGTGCGGCTCCGATAGCCAAAGCACCGTATCGGTTGGCTCCTCCCGAGATGCAGGAGTTGTCTACGCAGCTGCAGGAGCTGCTAGACAAGGGATTCATTCGTCCGAGCAGTTCGCCATGGGGAGCCCTGATTCTATTTGTGAAGAAGAAGGATGGGTCGCATCGGATGTGTATAGATTACCGGGAGTTGAACAAGGTAACGGTGAAGAACCGTTACCCACTCCCGAGGATTGATGAACTCTTTGACCAGCTTCAGGGAGCATCTTGGTTCTCCAAGATTGACTTGCGTTCTGGGTATCATCAGATGAGGGTCAGGGAGGAGGATACGTAGAAGACCACATTTCAGATGCGCTATGGCCACTATGAGTTTGTGGTGATGCCGTTTGGGCTCACCAATGCTCCTGCCGCGTTCATGGACCTCATGAACCGCGTTTGCAGACCGATGCTGGATCGGTCTGTGATAGTCTTTATCGATGACATCTTGGTTTATTCCAAGACTCAGGAGGATCATGAGGAACATTTAAGAGAGGTGCTGGAGGCCCTGAGGAGAGAGAGCCTGTATGCCAAGTTCTCCAAGTGTGAGTTCTGGCTGCGCGAGGTGCAATTTCTTGGGCACCTCGTCAACCAGAACAGGATTCTGGTTGATCCGGCCAAGGTCGAGGCCGTGATGAGATGGGAGGTTCCGAAGTCTCCATCTGAGATTCGGAGTTTCCTGGGATTAGTGGGCTACTATCGGAGATTTATCCAGGATTTCTCCAAGATAGCCGTACCCCTGACGCGGCTGACGAAGAAAGCCATGGTCTTTCAGTGGGGACCCGAGCAGCAGGCTGCATTCGAGACACTGAGACAGAGATTGTGCGAGGCGCCGATCTTAGCCCTGTCAGAGGGCGTAGAGGATTTCGTGGTTTACTGTGATGCATCCATTTCAGGGTTGGGCGCAGCTCTGATGCAGAGGGGGCATGTCACTGCCTACGCTTCGAGGCAGCTCAAGCCTCACGAGGCGAACTACCCGACGCATGATTTGGAGTTGGGGGCTGTGGTTTTTGCCCTCAAGATTTGGCGACATTACCTCTACGGGGTTCGACGTACCATTTACACGGACCACAAGAGTCTGAGGTACCTCATGGATCAGCCGAATCTGAACATGAGGCAGCGTCGGTGGTTGGATGTGGTGAAGGATTATGATTGCGAGATCCTTTACCACCCGGGGAAGGCCAACGTGGTGGCCGATGCACTTAGCCGCAAGGCGGTGCCGATCAGGGACGTATGCATGAGGATGACCGTAGTGACTCCCCTATTGGAGCGAATTCGGGAGGCTCAACAGGAGGCTATCAAGGAGGTGCATCGGAAGAGCGAGCGCCTGGTGGGTCAGGTGTCCTCCTTTGATTATGATAGCCGGGGACTATTGACACTACACCGTAGGGTGTGGGTGCCGTATCACGGGGGTGTGCGCCAGATTTTGATGGAGGAGGTGCACAAGTCCTGATTCTCTATTCATCCCGGGGCGACGAAGATGTATAGGGATCTTCGTCTGGATTATTGGTGGCCCTGCATGAAGCGGGATGTGGCATGGTACGTTGAGCGGTGCTTGACCTGCAGGAAGGTCAAGGCCGAACATCAGAGACCGCATGGTAAGATGCAGCCGTTGGACATTCCACTGTGGAAATGGGAAGATATCACAATGGATTTTATTACAAAGCTTCCCAGGACCGCGCGTGGAGTGGATTCGATTTGGGTCATCGTGGATCGACTGACGAAGAGTTCTCACTTTATTCCGATTCATGAGAGCATATCGGCCGAGAAATTGGCCGAAATCTATATCAGGGAGATCGTGGCGTGGCACGGGGTGCCGGTATCGGTGATCTCGGACAGGGATGTGCGTTTTACTTCCAGGTTTTGGAAGAGATTTCATGACGAGTTGGGCACTCGTTTGCATTTTAGCATCGCCTTTCACCTGCAGACGGATGGCGAGAGCGAGCGGACCATCCAAACTTTGGAGGATATGTTGCGGGCATGCGTGCTAGACTTCGGTGGTAGCTGGGATACCTATCTTCCCCTGGCCGAGTTCTCATACAACAACTATCACGTGAGTATTGGCCGTCCTCCTTTTGAGCTATTGTACGGACGAAGGTGCAGGACCCCGATATGCTGGGGTGAAGTTGGCCAGAGGGTCATGGGGAGCACCGAAGTGGTGCTCAAGACGACCGAGAGGATCCAGCAGGTCCGGAGCAGGCTTCAGACCACTTAGAGTCGGCAGAAAAGTTACGTTGACAAGCGTCGATCCGACTTGGAGTTCCAAGTCGGGGATATGGTTCTCCTGAAGGTGTCGCCTTGGAAAGGCGTCATTCGATTCAGGAAGCGGGGCAAGTTGTGCCCGAGATTCATCGGACCGTTCAGGGTAGTAGCCCGGGTGGGCAAGGTGGCGTATAGGCTGGATCTGCCAGCCGAGCTCAGCCAGATCCACAGCACTTTCCATGTTTCTTAGTTGCGGAAGTGCCTAGTAGACGATTCAACGGTAGTGTCGTTAGAGGATATTCAGGTTGATGACAGCCAGAATTACATTGAGCGCCCAGTCGCAATCCACGACAGGAAGTCGAAGGATTTGAGGAACAAGAGGGTGGAGCTAGTGAAGGTGCAATGGCAGCACCGCAGGGGTTCGGAATGGACTTGGGAGTCGGTGGACGAGATGATGGAGCATTACCCCAAGCTGTTTCAGGATCAAGCAGCAGACTTCGAGGACGAAGTCTAAAATAAGTGGGGGAGATTTGTAGCACCTGGTTCCTGGTATGTAAATCTTATTTGAGTATTTTTCCATTTTTAGCCTTGGACTCGGCGAGTCATAGGTTCGACTCGCCGAGTAGGGACGGTACCCAGGACAAGTTTAAGTTGGCGACTCGGCGAGTCCATATCCTGGACTCGGCGAGTCACCGTTGTTGGATGAAACCCTAAGTTTCAGGGATTTGCACCCTATTTAAACCTCATATCCGCCCCATGCCAGCCCCCATTCACCCCCAGAGCTCCCAACCCTCGTTCTAAGCTTGTTCCTTGAGAGTTTGAGGCTATTGTGTGTGTTCTTGAAGGCTTTGAGGCAAGAAGGGGAAGTAGATCAAGAGGAAGGAAAGCCATCCAAGCATCATTGTGTTCTTTCAGCAGTTTCATTGAGGTATACCCCATTTTCCTCCTGTTTCTATGCTTAAGGTTCCATTTAAGACATTCTTGAGCCATTCCCTAAGCTAGTATGTGCATAATGTTTCGTAATAAGTTGATTGGCCTATAGATCTAGGCAAGATAGAGCTCCAGGAGCTCAGATCTGTTAGCTTTATGGACCCATGTGTCTTGTTCACCCTAGATCTACCCTTTTGAGGCATTTTGAATCCTAAAATCCATATTGGTGAATATCTACACGTAAAGTTGGAAACTTTACGTGTGATTCGTGTCCTAGAAGCCCAGATCTGTGAATGACATGGACTGGAATCGAGCAAATCGGTGTAATTAATGGGTGCATGGCAACGACTCGACGAGTCGTTCATGTGACTCGGCGAGTCTGCTCGTGAATCACCGAATTTGTCCCCTTTTTCGTAGTGTCGAGTGAGCAGTGAGTCACGGGGTGTGACTCAGTGAGTCGGAAGCTGAACTCATCTATAGAGGCACTCGGCGAGTCAATGCCCTGACTCTGCGAGTTCAAGGCAATCTCCTTGGATCAAGAACAGACTCGACGAGTTGTTCACACAACTCGGCGAGTCTTAGCATAAGTGTTCATCAGATGAAGATGAACTCGACGAGTTGTTCATACAACTCGGCGAGTAGGATGAAGGACTTGAATGTCAGTTTAGAAGAAGAACTCGTTGAGTCATAGCCTAACTCGACGAGTAGAAACAGGGACTCAGGACAATCGTCTGGATAGGGACTCGGCGAGTTGGAGAGCCAACTCGGCGAGTCGGGTCAACTGAAAGTTGACTCTGACTTTGACTTAGGGCTAGACCAGGGGTAAAATGGTCATTTTACCCAAAGGACAGTTAGCAGTGTTTGATTGAGTATGTGGTGGGAATTACAGCCGGAGGATTTCCGGAGCAGCAGCAGTAGCAGTCACTTAGTTCCCGATCAGCTCAGCAGCTACTTTGAGGTGAGTTACCTTCCAGTAGTGGTGGGTCTAAGGCCACAATGCCGGCCCACCAGTAGGAGACGTATGATAGATGATTGTCTTTGTGATATCATCTAGGTTTTCTACTACCTGATATGTTATATGCTAGCATGATACGTTATATGTGATAGTAGTAGAGTTCAGTTGTTAGGACCGAAGGGTAGTCAGACACCCCAGAAATGTCTGACAGTATGTGATGATATGTTGTATGTTGACCTGTTATGTTATGCGATAGAGGTAATAAGAGGGGAACAGTCCCCGAGGATCGGTTGTTAGGACCGATGGGTAGTCAGCACCCCAGAATGGCTTGACATGGGTAGTCAGCACCCCAGAATGGCTTGACATGGGTAGGACGGCACCCCAGAATGGCCGTATGGGTAGGTCGGCACCCCAGAATGGCCGTACCGGGTAGTCAGGCACCCCAGAACAGCCTGGCAGTATGTATGTTATGTGTTTGTATGGTATGTGGTACGATGGGGGAACTCACTAAGCTTCGTGCTTACGTTTTACAGTTTTGGTTTCAGGTACCTCTTCTTCGAAGGGGAGGAGCTGGCGCGGTAGCGGCACATCATACACACACACTCTGGTTTCCGCATTTACGAGATTCACTGGGATTTGTACTCTGATATTTGATGGGTTGTATGGTTTGGCTTTTTTAACATGGTTTACGTTGTTTTATGGTGTGATCAAACAATGATTTTAATTATTAATGTTTTCTAAAGTAATGTTTTAAAACGAAATTTTCGTACGTGAAAATTGGGTCGTTACACATCATAATTTCGTTCACCCTTTAATCCATTAGGTTTCCCTAGCCCAAAAACCAACTATCACACATTTGACAGTTTAAGTCCCTATATTTAATTAATCTCTTTTAGCCACCAAATTAATTCCTAATTAATTTATGACTAATATTATTTAAAAAATATGATTTCCTTTTTAATATATTAATCATATAATATCATAATTTCCTTTCTCTCCATAAATTACCTTGTAAAGTTGCTTTGGTGAAGGCAACCCAGAAGGACCATGCACAACCGAGTCAAGTACATACCAAATATAGTTACGGGCTTAGACACTAATCCAACAGTCTCCTACTTGGATAAGTCTGATAACTATATCTCACATATGACTTCAGGATCCAGTTAGTAATCGTAGCTCTTATACGCTGCTGTCATCTCTGATCAAAATCTTGTCCTTTAGATAAGGGATCGTATAATCCTCTATTCTATATATCATGCTGACAATCACATGGAACATAGTCATACTTATTGTTCAGCACATTTTTCCTAGATCTCCGATTTTTTTGACATAGAACTTAGTTGAACACATCAACTTCGTCCTGACCGGGCCCGACACATAAGTCAGACCAAATCATCAAGTGGCCAGATATCGCTTTCATCCTATTGGAATAAAAGGAACAGATAAACTTTGACTCATATGCTTTTATTATTCACTGGCTAAATCATACACAACAATATGTTTTATAACATCAAGTTATTGATGCGTTTACGCATTATCAATGCACAACCAACCAACAAATAATAACCATATCTCTAGGTTTAAAGATTATATGATATTATCATCTTGCGATCAATCGTGATAAATTCCATGAAGTGATACAAGCAAGCGCGGGTTTATTCCAATGCTCAAATCACAATTCATAAGCACTCATGAACTTTGCAGCAAACAAATTCATGATAGTCTTCTTTCATATCTATAAACAAATTCATGACAGTCTTCTTTCGTATCTACTTCCAACATATAAGCGACTGTGGACTGTTTGAATAATCTAATTATTTAGGAAGTCAAAACATGCAAAATTGAAACAATAGATAAATAATCAACACAAGATATTAGCTTTACTCATAAACAATACACCTTTACTTATTCCTCAAATGTCAAGTACAAATTATATGTTACACGTTTCCTATTTATCTAATCTAAACTTATATCGTTCTTCAGCCTTATGCTCCTCGCATGCCGCAAGTGCTTAACCCTACTAAGTCCCTTTGTAAGGGGATCTGCAGGGTTATTTTCTAACGATACCCTCTTCACCACGATGATTCCTTCTTTTACCGGATGTCTAATGAAGTGATATTTTCTATCGATATGTCTGGATCTGCCATGATCCCTTGGTTCCTTGGTTAAGGCAACCGCACCTTCATTATCACATAAAATCTCCACAGGCTCCTTTATGGATGAAACAATTCCAAGGTCTTCAATGAAGTTCTTCAACCATATTGTCTCCTTTGATTATTCACTTGCCACAATGTATTCTGATTCATACGTTGAATCAACTACCGTCTCCTGCTTGGAACTTTTCCAAGTCACTGCTCCTCCATTAAGGGTAAATACCCAGCTAGACTGCAATCGGTAATTATCCCGATCCATCTGAAAACTAGCGTCATTGTACCCTCGTACCCTTAATTCATCACTCCCAACGAGGACTAGAAACGATTCCTTGGTCCTCCGAAGATACTTAAGAATATTCTTAACTGCAGTCCAATGAGCTTTACCAGGGTTTCCCTGATATCTGCTAACCATGCTTAAAGCGAAGGCTACATCAGGGCGAGTACAAGTCATAGCGTACATGATTGAGCCGAATGTGGAAGTGTAAGGTACCTGGCTCATCTCAGCTATCTCTGCCTCTGTACTCGGGCTCTGAGTCTTACTCAGCTTGGTATTGCTTTGGATTGGTAACTCCCCTTTCTTGGAATTTTCCATACTAAAATGCTTTAGTACCTTATCCAAGTATGTATCCTGACTGAGTCCAATCAGTCTACTATCCTTATTCCCAGAATATACGTAGCTTTTCCGAGGTCCTTGATGTGCACGAAAGTACCCATTAATTTTATTAGTTATAACCTAACAAACTTAAACTAACTATGCACTTATAGGCGGTGTACCTAGTCAGATTACAGTATAGATTGGGTAAGTCGGGTGTCGATCACAAGGAACAGTGTTACTAATTAATCTACTTGTTATCAAATTAACCTAATTATTAACAAGTTTAGAAAGGGTTTTATCTGATTTTACAAGATCAGGCGAACTTAACTCAAATTCAGTCAATTAAGTAAAAACACTCTTGTCTAGTTCGATTCCACTTCGTCCTTATGGCTAGCTAATAATTATGAATTATCAAGTTGGTTGTAATTGTATTAGTAATTTAAGTCTAACTTTACCAATAATTAATTAATTCATGTCAAATTATGTATGGTCACACACAATTAAACACAGAGCTAATTATGAATATGAATATGTTATGTAAGATTTATTATGCCAACGCAATTATAGTCACAATCCACGTTCTCTAACACAACTAAGTTTATTTACTCTAATTACTAACTAAGATTGGTCAATCCTAGCTCTAACAATTTAATGTTCACTGAATCATTAGGTAAACAAGTTCATGCAGTTAATGGTCACTAAGCTACACAGAACATGAAATCAAGCAACTAGAGAAACAAACACAAACATGCTAGGTAGCTATAAATCCAACACAAGCAATTCACCAACTAAATAATTCCATAAAAATTAAGCTATTCATAAGTTGGAAGCTTCATCTAGCTAAACAAGAGTAGCTAGATTCAGCTGCTCATAATAGAAACTAACACACTAACACAAATCAAAGTATATTGAAACATGTTCCTACGTAACAAATAAGTAACCTAAATTATAGACCTTCACTCTTTTGGTGTTGAAAGCTTCTTTCCAGGACTTTTCTTCTGCTCAAAATCGTCTTCTGGAATCCCTTTCTCTAACCAAAAAAAAATCTCTATTCGTAATAACCAAGATTGCTTAAATATCCTTAAAAATACCGCACCACGTCGTGGCTATCTCGGCCACGTCGTGATCCCCAAGCAATCCATATCGGGCAAGGATTTACGCGATCTTTATCTTCTAGAATACTCATGCCACGTCGTGGGCATCCATGCCACGTCGTAGGTTTAGTAATTTTCGTGGATTTATTCATCTCTTGTGTTCCAAGTCTCCCATGTTCTATAAATTGTATTGTAGCTTTTGGTCCCTCTCTTCGAAAATACTTCTAATTGACTGAAAATAACAATTTAAAGTCATAAGTATCATTATTATAAACATATTATCAACTTATTAATAAAAATGTACTTAGATATTGCCTAAAAATAGGTATAAATATGGCAATATCAGTCCTTCATAGCGAAGCACTTCCCAAGCCATAACTTAACTTCCTGCAAGATTGGGATGTTGTTTCCTATGAGTAGTATGTCATTGACATACAATAAGAGGAAGATCACTATACTCCCATTGGCTTTGACATATACAGATGACTCATCTTCGCTTCACAGAAAGCCAAACTCTTTGACCTTCTCGTTGAAACAAAGATTCCATCTGTGAGACGCTTGCTTCAATCCATAAATGGATTTCTCAAGCTTGCACACTCTATTAGGGTGCTTCGCATCAACAAACCCCTCTGGCTGATTCATGTAAACATCCTCAGCCAACTTCCCGTTAAGGAAAACAGTTTTAACGTCTATCTGCCATATTTCATAGTCATGAAACGCAGCTATTGCAAGCATTACCCTAATAGACTTTATTTTTGCAACAGGTGAAAAGGTCTCATCATATTCAACTCCTGGAGTTTGTGTAAAGCCATTCGCAACCAATCGTGCTTTATAAGTGTGTACTTTCCCATCCATGTCCGTCTTCTTCTTGAAGATCCATTTGCACCCGACTGTCTTACGACCTGGTACATTATCAACCAAATTCCAAACTTGATTGTCGTACATAGAATGAATCTCATTGTCCATTGCCTCTTTCCATTTGGCAGACTCCGGGCCTGCCATGGCTTCCTTGTAGCTGCTAGG
This sequence comes from Lactuca saligna, assembly GCF_052625555.1. Classification (NCBI taxonomy): domain Eukaryota; kingdom Viridiplantae; phylum Streptophyta; class Magnoliopsida; order Asterales; family Asteraceae; genus Lactuca; species Lactuca saligna. Next base: position 270,373,165 of record NC_136421.1, on the reverse strand, counting down.
TTCGTCCAAATTTATTAGTGTACTATCACTAATGAATGTATCCACTTCAGTAGTAATATGGAATCCATACAACTGGGGTGGAACACTAGCCATACTAGAACGTCTAAGAGGTAAGGACTCGTCAACAGGTTCAACAGGAGTTTCCTCCTTAGGTTGATCGCCAGTGTTAGAGGTTCTTTCATCGCTCGACTCTTGAAGCTCTTCAAGATCGATTTGCCTCCCACTGTCCCCTTGGCTTATGAGTTCTCTCTCTCGGAAAACCCCTCTCCTTGCAACGAAGACAACATCATCACTCGATCTATAGAAGAGATAGCCAAAAGACTTATGTGGATAGCCGATGAAATAACACTTCTCACTACGAGGTTCGAGCTTTTCGTGAGTTTCTTGTCTTATGAAAGCTTCACAACCCCAAACCTTGATATGATCCAACGAGGGAGTTTTCCCTATCCACATCTCGTGAGGTGTTTTAGCAACCTTCTTGGTGGGAACTAGGTTAAGAATATGGGCCAGTCTCTAAGGCATACCCCCAGAAAGATATTGGTAATGAAGACCGACTCATCATAGAACGAACCATGTCCAACAAGGTCCGATTATGTCTCTCGCTCACACCATTCAATTGTTGTGTCCTAGGAGGCGTCAATTGCGAAACAATTCCGCATTCCTTTAGATAGTCGTGAAACTTAAGACTTAGGTACTCTCCTCCTCGATCAGATCGAATCATCTTGATTTTCCTGCCCAACTGATTCTCCACTTCATTCTTAAACTCTTTGAACTTTTCAAAGGTTTATGACTTTTGCTTTATTAAGTAAATATATCCATATCTGCTATAGTCATCTGTAAAGTCACGTAGAAGCGGCAAGCATCCCTTTTGGTGGATCTAAAGGGCCCACATACATATGTGTGTATGAGATCCAATAGTCCCTCACCCCTTGCACAAGTGTCAGTAAAGGGTGACTTGGTCATCTTCCGAAGTAAACAAGACTCACACGTGTCATCGTCCCTAAGGTCGAATGACTCCAACACTCCATCCTTTTAATTTGGGTTATGCGTTTCTTGTTGACATGGACAAGGGGGCAATGCCACAAGCATGCTTTGTCCAAACTATTGGACGAATCAATATTCAACACAACATTTCCTAAGTTGTCTACAACCAACACAGATTCATATATTCCATTACAAGGTAGTGCATTAAAATAGAAAACACCATCAAGATAAACATTAATAGAACCATTACTACTATCAATTGAATATCAAAACCCTTGTTTATATAATCCATGAAAAGAAATGATGTTCCTTGCCATATCTGGCGAATAGCAACAATTATTTAAATCTAACCCTAACCCATTTCTCAATACTAAGGAATAAACTCCAATATTGGTAACTAGTGACGATCTTCTGTTTCCCATGACCAAGTTTATCCTTCCATGCCCCACTTCCCTACTTTCTATTAGGCCCTGCAAATCAGAAAAAATGTGGAAACCACATCCAGTATCAAGAACCCATGAAGTAGCAAGTGATGAGTTACTAGATTTAATTGAATACATACCTGCAAAGATGGGTTTTATCTTCCCATCCTTAATATCTTGCAGATAGTTAGGGCAACTTTGTTTCCAATGGCCCTTCTCATGGCAGTAAAAGGACACTCCATCCTTAGGGACATAAGATGGTTTAGTGGAACTAGCTTTGGTCCCACTAAAAGAGTAACCATCTTGGGACTTTCCATTTTTGTGGCTCTTAGAAGGAGCCTTCCTCTTCTTACCTTTTCCTTGCCCAATTATCAGCACATGGGCCGAATCAGTAGGAGTTGTAGGAGTTGGTGCAACATATTTATCCTTTAGGTTACACTTAGCAGTCCTCAACAACCCTTGAAGCTTGCTCAAAGTGACCTTTTCTTTGTTCATGTGGTAGGTCATTATGAACTGGTTGTAGCACGGAGGCAAGGAGTGGAGGATGATGTCGATAGCCAAATCCTCATTAAAGTTAACATTTAACTTTAGAAGACGATCAACATACCTTTGCATCTTTTGTAGATGCGAGGTTAGGAATTCTCCACTCCCCATCCTAGCGGTGATCATGTTAGTGATGATCTCATAGCGCTCCTGCCTCGCGCTCTGGTGATACCTATCTATTAAATCTTGATGCATCTCGAATGGATACATGTCCTCGTAGGACTTTTGGAGTTCTGCATTCATAGTCGCGAGCATGATGCAATGAACCTTCATAGCATCGCGTTCATGTGCCTTAAAGGCAACGATTTCTTCAGCAGTGGCAGTTTCTGGATTGATCTTTTCAAGCTTCTCGTCGAGGACATATTCTTTGTCCTCGTAGCGAGTGATCATTCGAATGTTTTGGATCCACTCATTGAAGTTGTTGCCATTAAAGATCACTTTCCCACATAAACCTATGAGTAAGAATCCACCAGTAGCTGTAGGAGTGTTGTTGTTGTTTGCATTAGACATCTGAAAATAGAAAAGGACAAGTTTGATTAGAATGAATCCCCATTTAATCACCCAAATGATAAATTAGGGCTAGGATCCAACAAAATTATTTACAACTTAGAAAAGGAATGCCATATTCTATAAGCAAATAATTTGAAGGTAAGTGAAAGACGATTCACTACTTTTCCACCATGAAAAACAAAAGAAGATTTAGTTTTAAATGCTTTGAAAACCCCTAGATTTTGAGATTCATTGAACCTTTCAATGACATGTTTAAATCTTGATATGCCCTTCGAGTTTGTGACTGGAATACCGAGGATCACAAACAAGGTGTGAATAACCATGCGAATCAACATGGTGCACTCAATGTCACTATCACCTAATCAATGAGCCGAGCCACGCACGCTCCATTGATCTATGATAAACATCGATCCACCCTTCGCCACCAATGTCAATCCCAAATTAGTGTGCCGGTTAACCACACACGCTCCACTAACGTTTGACAAGGGTACGAAGTGTAATTCCATGGAATAACATCATTTTCACATTTTACCCTAAAGTAACTAAGATTGGGAATTTAAAAAAAAAATAGTTACTTGTGATATTCATTATACTTGTAATGAGGAATTAAATGCCCTATCTTGTCCGTTCGGCTAATGACCCTCCACCAATCAAGGAAGCGGTGGGTGAGAGTGGACACCCATTAAGCATCATTTTATAGGCAGCAACTTTATACCCCCCTTATAGACCGTCTTCGTGAATGAGGCCTACTAGCGATAAGAGTAGCTTATTCTTATACATACATACATATATATATATATATATATATATATATATATATATATATATATATATATATATATATATATATATATATTAATAAATAATTAATAAAGTATAAGGTTGAATTTTAAACTTGTAAAATTCTAAGGGATTGAAATTTAAATAATTCAAAATTAAACTTTTAATCAAAATTTTAAATTCTAAAACTTGAGGGCAAGTTTTTGAACTTTACAAAAAATAAAGGATGAAATACCAAATAATATAAATTAAACAATTAACTTTGTGATTATTTATATTTGACCTAATCCAAGTGATACAAGATAATAGATCAATTAATTCAAATAATCAATTTTATCATATAAGGAATTTATTATTTAACTAATTGGTAATTATATTTTGTTTTGGTAAGGATAATCTCATAATAATAAAATTCAGATTTTATCATACAAAAATAGTTTTGGAAATTATCCTTCAGAAAAACAACATAAAACCCCGAAAAATTTTCTGTCTGACACCTAAACTCGTCGAGTTCTTCAGATAGTTAGCAAAAAAACGATTTTAAAGATTGAATATATAAACAAAGCATCAATACAATAGAAACCAAACATAACTCTGATACCACTGATGGGTTTTACACACAAGAACTTTCATATGTGCTCATGCAAACCTTAATGCTTGGATCTAGGTTTCTCTATTGTATATGCATTGTATCCAAGACTTACAAACCCTAATCTAGCATACATATTTCGAAAATATCAAGATATAACAGATCTAGATTTTTACCTCTTCAAAAATCTTGAATCTTCTTCTTCTTGGAGCTTAGAGTCACAAGTGTAACTCCTCTAATGGCTTACAAACACCACACAAGCAAGAAGGCAACATGAGAGAGAGGAGAGATGCTAAAAAATCGGCCCTAGGGTTTCCTTGGAATCAAGTGGCTGAAAATTGCATGTAGGGGTCTCTATTTATACTGTAGACTGCTAGGGTTTCAGTCAAAACCCTAATGGACAACTTAATCACCAAGCAGCCCATGGAACCTTCTGGAATAAGGCCTATGGATGAAATTATGATGGACCTTCATCAAGCAGCCCATGGAACTAGCTAGGGTTTCAGTCAAAACCCTAATAGGGCCGAAGTTCGGACGTACGCCGGGAGTACCGAGCCCTACACTGGGCGTTCTTTCGGATAAGGTTGCCAGCTTCGCACCAGCTGGCTTGCACATCGGATGGATAAGAACCAAAGTACGCTAGGCGTACTCGGCCTCGGACGCGGGGCGTAATTGCGAGGCTACGTGGCGTGATCCGAAGCGAGGCCTGATCAGCGATGGATGGTCCAGATGTTGCCACATCATCACAGTTTCGCAAATCCGAGTTCTAACTTCAAAATTTTGTATCTTCCTCGTACGAGCTCCGTTTTTGACGTTATTTATATCCACGCGTAGGCGGGAACGTACTCTACAACTTTCGATTAGACTCCGTCGGCTAATTTTGATTTATTTTAAAAGTTATATTATTAACAGGCCGAGATATGATTGGTCCGTTAAAATCTCATAACTTCTTCATCCGACGTCCGTTTTCGTCTGTCTTTTTATCGTTACACTACTAATAACAAGATCTTCGATTCTCGTTTAGGTTGTATCGGCTAAAAACCGCTCGATCTAATATTCGAACTCCGAGCTGTACACTACTAAGCCGAAACTTCAAAATATCTTAACTTCCTCATACGAAGTCAGATTTGGGTGTTCTTTTTACGAACACTCTCAGGTTAACATATTCTACAACTTTCATTTAGACAACTAAGGCTAAAAGTCACTCTATCGTAAATTCACTATTTACGCTTCCCAGTGTCGTGTCGGTTTCGTCGCGAAACTTCGACGAGTCATAACTTCTTCGTTATAACTCGGATTTCGGCGTTCTTTATATCCCCAGAATCCTTGTTTCGACCACTTCAACTTTATGTAAAGATATCGGGATTATCTTATACTTTAATTTTGATGCTTATTTTTTTATTCTTTATTAATTATACCTTTATAATTAAGTTATAAGCACACAAATACATATAATTCTCATAGTATTCAAATATTTCTTCTTTATTATTTCAAAAAGAGTTACAATAGTTGACCTAGACTATTACATCATCTAAAATGTTTAGCTCCGAAACATGGACGTTACAAATATTAATTAAGCAATATGATTTCTCCTTTAATATATTATTCCTATAATATATTAATAAATCATAATTAACCTCTCTTCTCATAAATCATCCTATTAAGTTGCTTTGGTGAAGACAACCCAAAAGGACCATGCACTACCGAATCAAATACCTACCAAATATAGTTACGAGCTTAGACACTAATCCAACATAAGCCTCTAATTTTCCAGATCACATAAAAACAATGTCTTAATGGATAAATTTTCCAACTTTATCCATTTGGATGGTTCAAATAACACCGTCTCTAAACCTAGGTCTAAAATGGGACAAAATGCCTCAATCCCCATGCATGGATCATTTGGAAAGACACACATAAACTCAAAATACCTCAAAGGGTTTAGAAATTAAAAAAAAAAAAAAAAAGAAACGCCTTTGGACATGGACCTTTCCAAACTCTCAAGAATCATGACAAAGAGGGGACTAATCAAGCTAAAAACATAGATCTAAGGATAAGACACATAAATGTTGGATCTTGATGACTTACAAAGGCCGAGAAGGCTATGAAATGTTGGAATAACTCTGGAATTCTTCATTATGCACCAAGGAGCTTGCTTCTTCTTCAAGAACCATCAAAAGCACCATCCTTTAAGGAAATTAGGCAATTGAGGCTTGGGTTTCGAGGTTTCGGTCTTATGGGATGGGAAGCTGAAGAAAAAATAACTAACCTTAGAAATCAGTGTCCTTATATAAGCCTCAATGCCCGAGATTAGAGTTTGGAATTTATGTGGCTTCGCGTCGCGACCTATGCTTAGTTGTTGTGCGACTTATGACGTGACACGCGTCATGCTTATCTATTAAGCTCGTCGCGAACAAGGGTTTTTCCCAAACTCCTCAATCTCATTTCCTCAAGATCCTAAAATAATCACATACGGGAACCTGGTGTTACACGATGCGTGATTCTTTTAGTGGTAAACATAGTGCGTTTTAGTGTGGTTTTAAGCCAAAATCAAATCACAAACTGCATGTATTGGTTTTTGTAATCTTAAAACCACAATGCATAGTTTTTAAAGTGGTGTGGTTTTAAGTGGTATGGTTTCAGTTTTAAACAACACAATGAAAAGATACGGTTAGGGATGAGCAAAAAGACCGAACCGGCCGGTACCGGACCGGAACCGGGAACCGGCTTCAGCCAAAATCAAGAACCGAACCGGCTCGGCGGTTCTATCGGTTCCGGTTCTACCGCTTCCCGGTTCCTACCGGTTCTTGTCGTGTCTTCAAATGTTGGAACCGGCCCTTGAAAAATAGCATCATACGGTTCCGATTTTTGTCAGTTCTACCGGTTCCGGTTATATCGGTTCCGGTTCCTACCGGTTCCCGATTCCAAAAATCCACAAAAATAACGTCCCGGTCCCGGCCCGAGCGGTTCCATCGGGTTCCGGTGCCGATGCCGGTTCCGGTTCCGGTCGGTTCCCCGGTCCATTTGCTCATCCCTAGATACGGTTTCTAATGTGAAAAGAAATGACCGTTTTAACTTAAACATCCATAATATTATAATAGCATATTTTTTTCAATATACATATAATTAAAGTCGTGGGGTTCGGTTTCTAGGGTACAACTACCGCACAACATCAAATTTAGTCGGTTTTTGTCAAAATCGGTTTTTTAGATCCGTTTGGTTTTTGGTCACCCCTTACAATTACCACTAATGCTATGGTATTTGGTTGATGGGAAAAGTAGTGTCCACTAATTTCTATGAGTTTTATCGAGTTCCCAACATGTTTTTCACTGAACATTATAGTCTGACATTAAATTTTAGTAGGAGGTATTTAACAGCATAACTTAACTAATTTCTTTCCTTGAAATTAAATAAAATCAATGATGATGAACCAAATCTCTGTACAACAGACATGAAGGAAAACCGAAATTCACTACTACAAGAAAGACCACCATCTCCTGCTTCTGTTCTCCATTCCACTACTACTTCCCCCCAACCACAGCATAAGACCAATACCCACCACACTCACTAGCGGAGCCACCACAAACCACCACCCTCCTCCTCCACCACCACCACTCACGTTCTCACTCCGCCCCACCAATGCATGGCTTCTGTCTGGTCTCCTCCTGTCACTATCTGTCGGAAGCTCGTATCTACAAAGGGGACAAGTATTGTGCGCATTTAACCATGGTGTAATACATGAAGAATGGTACACATGCAAACAAGGAAGTCGATTCACTACACTCCCAACACACACACTATCCTTACAAATCACACACACCAAACTCAAACCCTCCACGTCATCATCTCCAACCACCACATGTTCAAGATTCTTCACAAACAAAGCCGATGCAGGAGGCGCCTCTCTGTCAATCTCACCATCAAGATACTCTCCAACACTACGCCATGTCACTTGCTCCTCCAAGTTACCATCAATTCCTCTCCTTTCACCGATTCCGATTCCGATTCCGGCCTCCGGAGACAGAACCTCCCTAAGCCAATCCACCGACAGATTCCGTCCATTTGTCGCCAATGATCTGTGCAGCCGAGCCCTACCCAACAAACTTCCATGTATGTTTTCACCATCACCATCACCATCACCATCATCATCATCATCATGGTCATCCGAGTTCCATTGGTTAAGATCACCGTGGATGGAGTCTGAATCTGTGTCATAACTTCCAGAATTGGAATTAGAATATGGAAAGATATCAGTTTCCTCAAAAACAGAATCAAAGTCATCACTTTCTGTATCAGATAAAACTCTCCCCCATTGTCTTGATCTGGATTGATACCCATGGTCATGATCAGAGACTATAGGCTGCATGTGTCTGGCTAGATTGATCATATCTGGAAATTCTTGTGATAATATATTTTCTATAGATTCTGGGCTGCTGTTGTACCTTGAGGTAGGAGTTGAGTGTTGTGTGAGTGTGAGGGTGTCTGTGTCCTCCACAAATAAAAACTTACAATCCCCACATATGTTCATGGCCATGGGTTCAATCATCCCCTCAGATGAAAGAATTCTATGACACAGGCAACACCTCTTTGGTTCAATGGCTAATGTGTTATTCGTGTCCATAAGTTACAGCTGCAAAAGTACATGTTGTGATTAGTCAATTCATGTCCATAAGATACATAGAAGCTATGGATGTTTGATTATTAGCTTTAACTCGTTTATCATTGTTGTTTCCTACAATCTGTCATAACTCATAATCCACCTTTAGTGCTACTTTTGTTTGTTAAAACAACATACAGTTAACAAACACATAATGGGATTATTGTCAGATGTGAAGAAAGCCAGCATACAAACTCAACTTGAATTATTTCGCGACCCTCCATTTCCTATATCCATTTTGTATGATAAAAAAGATGCTCAAAGGTTTTGTGAAAGGTCAACGTTTATTATTATAATTTTAATAAGGATAAAGAAATGTGGTGTTCACTCGCATTGATACAATACAACCCAAATGGTTAAACTGGATATACATGCGAATCCCTAATACTGATTCCATGTATAAGGAAAAGGGATACCCATAAATTTACCAGATACTTACTTGTAAAAATCAATTCCGCACCAGAGATCATCAATTTCCTCACCTGAATTGAAAGACAAACGAATCGTTGACCACTTTTGAAATAAAGTTCATAAAGATTAGAAAGAAGCCTATGATCATAAGACAATTAACCTGAAATTTACCAGGGATTTGCGGCGACCAAAATCAAAGAAGAAGATCGAGAAGAAGGGATAAACGCGATGGAGAGTGTCAGAAATTCCCACGATTGGCTGCTTTCTTGTTTTGGGGTCCATTCATTAGTTGTCTGATGCAAAAAAAAGTTCCTCTTATCTCTTTTATGCCGCCATACCTGAAGGAAATTTACAAATATGTATTAATATAATTTTTTTTTTAATAAATAGCGAATTATCATTTAAAATCTCGGACTTACAAAATTATACATTTTATTCAACTCTTGAAGATTCTAATTAAAATATTAAGTGGTGAATATAAGAGCACGATGACCAATTGATATATTCAACAATTGATATCGTGGACTTTGATATCAAGATTTTTTCATGTTTGACGTACCATAAAACTATTTTTAATTAGTGCTTTGGTTCTACTAAACACCTTGTTGAGGTTTTAGAAAATTTTAAATTGTTGCAAACTTTCACTATACGTTAAGTTTTAATTGGGTGTTATTCTCAAGGTTTTGAAGGGTGTTGTAATTGTTTTATACAGTACAACATTGACTTTGGTATTTGATAAATAAGTCTATAAGATAATGTAGCTCTAAATAAATTGAAAAAAAATATTTCAATTGAAGTTTTTATTTTTTAAAGTAAAAAAATAACTAATTAATACAAAAAAAAAATGATACAAAATGGCAATGAAATTATTGGCATATCAAACGAAACGATATTGGCGATCTTAGGCTGATAATGAAGAAAAACATTTCGGAGGACCAAACTTGGATGTAATGAATAGTGGAGGGCAAACATTTACAAATTGTTGTTTTAATTGAAAGAAAGCAATCACATACATTAATGTTTTCCCTCAAAAATTGAAATAGAATTCGTGAGACCAAATTTGGCGAGTTTGTTAGAAAACAGAAAGACGTGTTTCCGGTGTTTTTCATGATCTGAAAGCCTTTCATCTCCTCCGATCGCTTCATTGCCGTTCTGGTGCCCGGCGGTGGGTCATTCCGATGCCCTACTACGTCTCCATTGTTTCTCCCTCGTTGCCTGCTAACTGTGTATTTGTATATATTTGTATAATCAAAGATGGCGTATCGTAGAAGGCAAGGACTTTCTAGGTCTTCCACGTTTAACGAAGGGATTCTCCATCCGCGAGACCAAGATGACACCACCACATCCTCCGCTGCAGCCGCACCTTCGTCACCTCTCGCCCCTCAGCCAAACAGACCTACCGACCCTCGTCTCCAATCTTTTCAATCCTCCGGTGCCTTTCACGCTTCTTTCAAAAATCGAACCAAGGTTTTTCATTACTTTTACTTTTAGTTTATTTTTATGCTAAATTTGAAGGTTTTCTGTTCTATTCTTCTTTACAAAATTCATACATATATGTGTGGATGAATGTATACAGATAAATCTTCCTCGTGTTAAAGGAACTGCGTAAATGTCACAATTGTGTGTATATAATTGATATTACCCCCTTTTCCTTATTTCTAGCTTTAATTGGTTTGAACATTATTACGATTTCAGTCAGGATTCGTAGAAAAAAAAAGTTCTGCTACCACATATGATTATACTTCAATGAAGAGCAAAAATGAACCAGGAGGCTTTTGGGGCGTTATAGCAAGGAAAGCTAAATCCATTCTTGATCATAATGGAAGTCCTAAACAATCAAATACTCCTAGCATCACGAAGCCAGAAGCAGTTAGTTTCTCAACAAGTAACCAGGTGCTATATCACTTTTTTCATTTCATATATAGTTTCTTTATTTGTTGATTATTTAATGTATAAGATTTTTCATATATCAGTAAGATACAATGTTGGTTTGTAGTTCAATGGTATTCAATTTGAGCATTCGAAGAAATTGGAGGGTCCTCCAAGAGTAAAGATTCATGGTTTGGATAGACTCACATCTTGTTCCCTCAATCAAATTGGTGAGACCATTGGGAATGCTTTGGAGGTAAATTAGTCTTGTTATTGTTAGTTAAAAGTAATTATGAATTGTAAATGTTTATAGATATCTATCAAAGTAATTATCTTAATTTTGTTACATTCAGGAAGGAAATAGAAAAAGCATGAGAGACAGGAAAAGCGATGAGGAATTGATGCAGGAATTAATGCAGATGAGAAGAGGCAGGGGAAAGAATAATGAAGGAAAGAAAGTCCAGATGGATCCAGAAACTCAACTGAAGGTTTCTCGCGACGTAAGGTGGCAAATGCATGCATGAATCATGATGCATCATGCATGCATGCATGATGGACATGTCAATGATAATATTATATATGAGATATATCATATCATATATGTATAATGTATGATGGTGTTTGTTTTGTTGGATTGCGTGGGTGACAGGTGGCAATTGCAACAGCTGCCAAAGCAAAAGTGCTTCTTCGGGAGCTGAAAAGAGTGAAGGCTGATTTGGATTCTGCAAAAAAACGATGTTCTGAGCTGGAAGAAGAAAACAAAATGCTCCGAGATGGCGACCACCCTGCACATGCACATCATGATGATGATGACATGGTATGTATGTCTTTTAATTTAATTAGTAATATTAACAGTTGGTATAATTGAAAGAAATTAATTAAATTGGATTGTTTATTTATGAATTTAGATACGGATTCAGCTGGAGACGTTATTAGCAGAAAAAGGGCGTTTGGCACATGATAATTCGGTGTACGCACGTGAGAACAGGCATTTGAGAGAGATAATTGAATACCATCAACTGAGCATGCAAGATTTGGTGTATTGGGATGACGTCACCCAAGAAGTTCAAATTGACCTATCTACCCCTGCTTCTGTTTCTGCGTCTGCTTGGTCCCGCCCAACGGATCCGGATACCTCCGAACGATCACGGCTAACTACTGCTAAGAGTGTATGATCGATTTTTCAATGTTTATGCATGGATATTATTAACATTAATTAATTTATATACATATTTGTAAATTTTAATTATTGTCTTTTTCTTTTAGGTTTTCTACAAATTTGTTATAATTGTCGCATTCTTAATTTCATTATCTTTTTTAGTTGGTTATATCATATATGGGTTTTTCTTTCAATGACAATCGGGTTACTACAGTTTATGTGGTTTTTTATATACAACAGCATTTAATAAATAAATAACTTCTGTCAAGATAAGTTCTCAACATGGATTTGAAAGCCACACAAACAGATCACGGAAAGTGTATGGAAATTAAGGCCATTTTTTATTTGAACAGAAAATAAAGGAGGAAGAAGGAGTTCATCTTGATTAAAAAGTTGTTAATACATCCTGGTTTTAATTTTTTGGTTTCTTGCCTATATTTGTTTAGTTGCTTTTGTTCTTCACATTTCTTTCTTTCTTGATCTGTTCTTGTTAAATGCCTGAGAAGACGATCCACCATGTGGGAGGGTTTATGGTCTGTCCATTTTTATTACCATAAACAAATAATAAAATATAAAACAAATGGTAACATTGTTGTTTTTTTAATATTTATTTGTCCTTTATCATGACAATTTTTGCAATTTTTGTCATAGTTACCAAATTTCATCAAGAAGTTCCATCATTCGTGATTAGATCTGATTATAAGAAAGATAGAAGGAAAACCGTTTTTTTGTTGGGTAAAATTAAGAACATAAGACTACTTCGATTCACAACCAAAATCAACCCAACTATCTATTAAAAAATTAATTTATCTTTCTTCCACCTATACAACCCAACTAAACCCAATTTTTCACACCTATTAGCAACCGAACCCAAACCAAACTATTATATTAATTATGATTATTTATTATTATATTATACCGGGTACATATTACGTTTTATTAAATTTATAACCTAAACTTCTTATTATATTTAAGATTATATAGACAATATTAAAAATATTAACAAAATTCTAAAAATATATAAATATTGGTCTTTATTTGTATATGTAGATAAAATTATTTTATGTATTTTAGTATATTTTGTTAATTTTTTTTAATAAAAGTAAAACGGTTGGTGCACTAACGCCAAAGTTGAGTTTTAAGCTTTTTCTTTGCATTTTTTAAGTTTCTTTTAATTTTTAGTCCAACCAACTAAAACAATTGGTCATGAAGTAGCCTAACAATAAAATAAAAACAACCGGTTGTTGTGGTTGTTGTTGATGTCGATTCGTGTAAGACTACACAAAGAAGCTCTCATCTTTAAATGTTTTTACGTCTTTCTAAAGTTGTAAGCTTCAACGTAAACACTAAAGATTTGATGTATAATATTTTTCGTTCGTGTACGGATCAGCACCAATTAATAAATGAATTAGAAGTTGCTATTCTTTTATATCCTATATTGATAAGGGAAGAAACTTGAAAGTGGGTTTATAAGTCTTCTTTTTTGATAAACATTTAAAGACTTTAGTGGATCAATAGATACACCAAGTTCATACACGTGTTGTTGACGTTCCTTGACTTTGTAAGGATCACATCGACTTAACGTGACACATGGTGAGCTATTGTAGGATTATCATTGTCACATAAATCTCTCTCTCTCTCTATGTGTGTGCGCGTGCACGCGCAAACGCAAACTGCAAAAATATGTAGTTATAGGAGTATTTTTCTATTTTAGTAGTTATTAAATATTTATATAATTATTTAAACTTTGTAAAACAAATGAAATAGGTAAAATAGTCTTTTTAGACCAAATCTATAATTTTTTTAAACCTTTGGATATTAGCCACGATAAAATAAGAAATAAATTACTATGTTTGTAATTTTGTCACTTCCAAATATGTATTGTAAAAACAATAAATTCCGAACAAATTTATAAACCAATTAATTTTTATAGAAGTTTCCTACCTCAATCTGTCTTTACCATCACAGCTTTATTTTAACATAAACCTGTAATTCAACTAAATTTAAGATATTTTTCACACTTTCAAACTGTAGCACCAATACCTTCATCTGCACACTTCCACATCCCTACTCAAGGATTTTGTCCGGTCCATTACTACCTATAAACACGTAGTGAATATGCCCAACAACCAAACAATGGCGAAAGAAGCCGAGGTGATTCTGCTGAATTTATGGTCAGCTTCTCTTTATTAACCTAAACAACTCAAACCCCATTTGATATAATTTGTGTGTAACTTTGCATCTGGGATTCTTTCTTGTACACAGACAGCAGTGAGCAACGAATCTTGAATCAATGACTACATATTCAAGAAATTCACTCCAGTTTTGAGGCAACTTCCTATCTTTCAAACAAGTCAATGTTTGTTAAGATCTTGTATTCAAGGGAAATGGTCTTAGATTATCGAATCTTTTGTCTAACACTGTACAAGGAAATGTAGGTATACCAAATTGGGAGGAACTTGTACACAACAAACGAGGAAGAACATAATGCATCCAGTAAAAAGTTCAGTGATTCCCTTAAAAACTGATTTAAGGAGAGCTCGGAGATAAGCCTTAATTTGGCGGTGATAGTTTCGAGTTACTATTATTTCGATATACAAGTAGAAAACAAAAACAATAATGTTGTTCTTTTTGCTAATTAAAGGTAGGCAATAGTTGAAGATTTTGTATCCCACATCGGGTGGGTGAAGGAAGCAGCCAAGAGAAAGCTGTGTATAAAATGAGAAGCCAAAGAGGGGAATAAGCATACCTTTCTCGGCCTTTTGGCTAAGATCAAGTGTAGTATCTGTTCTTATCAGTTTAATATCTGATATGTGGGCCATCGGCCCACTCGATATTAATCTTATTTTTTATGGGGAAAGGCCCATTACAGTAGCTTGCTGCTGGGGTTCTTCACGATTCGCCTTGGTCTTACACTACTGCCTAGGCCTGGCTCGCCCCTCCAATCTTTTAGTTGAAAGTTGTTGTTTTTGGTATCTGTTAGTTGTGATTCTTAACATTTTAACTAACTATTGCAATTGTTAACTCCTTTTAAGAAATTTGTTTATAAAGTCGATGTAGTGTTAAATATAATTACTCAACAAAACAGATGACAGCTTATTCATAGAAGCTTCAAATGGAAAGTTTTAAGGAAATGAAGGCCATTTTTTATTTGAATAGAAAATAAGGGTGGAAGAAGGTATTCATGTTTAATTAAAAAGTTGTTACTACATCTTGGTTTTAACTTTTAAGTTTGTTAATGCCACAGAAGATGATATATTGTGGGTAGGTAAGATGGTTTATAATGGGTCCATCTTTTATTAATATAAAAAATATATATACAAATGGTAAAATTGTCATTTTTTAATATCTCCAATATGTTTGTTCATTTGAAATTTAAATTTAGAAATTTGATATTTATGCATTGCGCTAATGCTACCATGGATTATCAATGAGCAGTAATATTTGTAAACAAAGTTATAACATAAGGGTCTATTTTCAATACTAATGAATTTCATAAATAAATAAAAATACAATGAAATAAACAAGTTTTGTATTATAAAGGTAGAGTTTGGCCATTGATTAAAAGTCATGACTATTAAACAGCTTTTAATTTGACATTAATTTATTTTTATTTAAGACTTCTTTCCATCAACACATAAACACCAACAATAGAAAAAACTAGTCTTCAAATAGACCCGCCGAAATAAAGCTTGGTTCCAAAAAAAACTCGGTTGAGTCATTACTAATTCGTAGCCTGATAAACATAACATAAACATTATGTAAATGCAAAGAAAATTATAATCTTACTATGTGAACATTATAATCTATTTAAATTACAAAAATGAATTATTTAATGTTATAAAGGTTCAAACACAATACTTCACTTATCTATAAAAATAATACTAAGTACATAAAACCATCGAAAATTCAAAAGATGCATCATAAATTGAAATACCATCGAACACTCTCAATTTAAAGCGAAACCGATTCTATTTACAATACATTCGACCTCATTTATGGTTTTATTCTAGAAACCAAATTGTAACACCTGAAAATACACAGATTGTGTTTTTAAAATGTAAGATGTTAAAATACAAAATTAATTGTTATTAAATAAACGGCAAAGTACAGAAAAACACAACCATTTATCTCTAACATTCTAAAAAACTCTTACATTTTGTTAATATGCAGAAAAACCTTTATATTTTTAGTTACCTTTCCCATTAAAAAAATACCGCTTTTAAGAAATTATTTGTTTTTTTGTGACATAATATTTATATTTTTCGTTTTTAGGTTAACATGAAAACAAAAATAAGTGACGTTGCTTCTTATCTAAGGTAAAATAAGCGACATCATTTTCTTTTTTCAATGTCAACTTAAAAACAAACAAGATAAATATCATGACACAAAACAACTAGTTTCTTCTTAAAATATAAAGAGTTTTCCTGTATATAAACAAAATATAAGAGTTTTTTCGAATGTTGGTATGGTAGATAAATGGTTGGGTTTAATGCATTTTACCTTTCAATAAAACAAGTGTTAATTGGTAATTTGGTTGTTACAGAATAACTACGGATTTTGTTGATTTGGAAGGGATAATTTCACATTATATATTAGTATTAGGTTATTAAGTTATGACAAAAACCCAAAGTTAGTAGCTATTATGAAGATATTGTCCTAAGATGATGACTTATATTGTCATTGAATTAAATACAGAAAAAGGCCTAATCAAAGGGACCGTAGTTAAATATTATGAACTATGTTCCTAAGGCTATATAGAGTGGGAGGAATTTTTTACCTATATGATGACATGAAAGCTCACTCACTACTAACTTATTAATGGAATATCACCTCGGCCTTGTGACTTTGTGACCATCTATTAGTGAGGCTATGCTTCCTCATAATCTCTCTCTCTCTCTATATATATATATATATATATATATATATATATATATATATATATATATATATATATATATATATATATATATATATATATATATATATATATATATATATATATATCGGTCAACCCCTGTTTTTTCGGATACAGTGTAAAAAATTTTGAATTTTTCGTTTTCTATATTTGTGCCACTATGTAAAAGGAAAAACGTGTCACCAGCAACACTAGGAATGGCAACGGGGCGGGTTCGAGGCGGGGCATGGTTTCCCAAACCGCCCCGATATTTTTCAGGTATCTTATCGGAGCGCCCCATTGGGTTCGGGTTTTTTCGTCGGGTTTCGGGTATCTTATCGGGATTTTTAACAATTCATAACAAACAATTTATTCCGTTTTAGAGAACCCCAATGTCTTATAAAAAATACATGTTCTAGCCTCCCTTTTAAATTAAAAATATGATGTATCACTTTTATAAAATAAACTAGATGTTATATTAAAAATTATTTGATTTAAGTTTGGTATAATACGTCAAAACATAAATAATTGTTAATAACTAAAAAAATTATTTGATTTAAGTTTAGTGTAAAACGTCAAAATATAAAAAATGATCATTCACACCATATTTTAAAAACTAAAAATATTGTCAACGGTAAATATTTTATCTTTGAATGCGTGTAATTAACATAAAAAGGATTTGTGTGTATGTGAGTGTGTGTGTGTCAAATAATAGGTCGTTATCGGGTTCGGGGCAGGGAATAAGTTGTTATCGGGTTCGGGGCAAAAAGAACTCACTCCCTGCCCCGAACCCGATAACGACCCATTACCCGGCCTGAAATGTTTGGGTTCGGGTTTCCCCGTCGGGTTCGGGCTTTTTTGCCATCCCTAGGCAACACGTACATGCCACCGACAACACATATTACGAAATCTTGGGCCCGTCCTTGCATATCTATCTTCTCTCCACTTACTAGCAACCTACTAGTGAAACACCATTTCCTAAGGCTGGTGGGAACCTAATGGAGTTGATACTAGTTGATGTGGTCATCTCTTGATGTGTAAGAATCCTCTTAAGGCTATGCATAGTAGGATGGATTTCTTACGCGTATGATGACATGGAAGCTCACTTCCTACGAACTTGTTAATGGAACATCATCCATGCCTTGTGACTTTGTGACCATCCGTGAGTGAGACTATGCTACCTTACAATCTCTCTCATTCCTCCATATATATATATATATATATATATATATATATATATATATATATATATATATATATATATCTTCTCCCCACTTACTATTAGAACACCATTTCCTAATGCTGGTGAGAACCTAGTGGAGTTGATATTGGTTGATGTGGTCATCTCTTTATACGTAAGAATCCTCCACATATTCCTTTTATTCTAACGAGGCGATGTTTATTCTTTTTTCTAAGCCCCTTTTTTCACCATTAAACTCTAAATAGGCCGTCTCATGGTATTTATAATTACTCATTCAAAACACACCATGGTATTATTTCAAAAAAAAAACTTTCATTAGTTATCACTAATTGTCCCTTAAAAATGGTAATATCATCAAGTTTATAAATATTTATCAATTATTGTAATAAGGGTTTAGGAGCAAAAAATCGCAATGTACTTTAAAACTGGTCATATTATTCATACCTTGATTGATAAATCTCAATCTCTTGCTATTGCATCCCTAAATTGCGGAATAAAATTTTCATTTAAAGAACTTAACCAATTAAAATCTTTAGCTCAAAAACCATTAAGTAACATTCCTTTGATTAAAATTATACAGTATCAGAGTTAAATTATAAAACCGTGGAAACAAACATCTTCATTGCGTAAGTACAGTTCCACTGAGCTTTTCTCATGAACAACCTACAAAACATTTTAAACACAACTATAATCATAAATCTTAGTGAGTTCCCAGTATACCACATATATCATCATAGATACAATGCATCCACATAAAGTCATCGGCTCTAGCGTAAAATAACGGGTATATAACATACACAAAATTCATACATAAAATAACGGGTATTTACCAACCCCAAGCAAATGTTATGGCCAAATCATAGTCTTACAATCACTTCCTGCTATGGGCTACCCCATGGTCTTTCCTTGCAATACCAAGGGCTAAATCCTATTCTTACAAGCAAGTGTCATGGGATACCCCTATGATCATTCATACAGTTTCATGGGCTACCCCCATGGTCTTTCCTTGCAATGACAATGGCCAAATCCTGGTCTTACAAGCAAGTGTCATAGGTTACCCCATGGTCTTTCGTATAATTTCCATGGGCTACCCCAATGGTATTTCGTATAATTTCCATGGGCTGCCCCAATGGTCTTTCCTTGCAATGCCAAGGGCCAAATCCTGGTCTTACAAGCAAGTATCAAGGGCCAAATTCCTGGTCTTTCATCCTGGTCTTACAATGCAATACCAATAACTCTATTTAAATAATTTCCATATGATACACGTATTATACTTTATTTATACTTTTACTTCATAACTTTTTTGTATTATCATGATATACATACACTTCCCTTGTATAATTATATAGACGTTAAACAACACACTTTCATACATATTTTTATACATATATTAGGTTATGAATGATTCAAACATTTTCTTGGGTTTATACACACAACATCAAACACACACAACCCTAAAAAGAGCTTATTCTTCAATTTAAGCAGTTACACCCAACCAAAATTATAACACATGCTATGAGTTGTGCTTTAACCACAATAGGTTACCGCATGGTCTTTCGTATAATTTCCATGGGCTACCCCAATGGTCTTTCCTTGCAATGCCAAGGGGAAAATCCTGGTCTTACAATTGTCAAGGGCCAAATTCCTAGTCTTTCATCCTGGTCTTTATTTATACTTTTACTTCATAACTTTTTTGTATTATCATGATATACACACACCTCCCTTGTATATATATATATATATATATATATATATATACACGTTAAACAACACACTTTCATACATATTTTTATACATATATTAGGGTATGAATGATTCAAAACATATTCTTGGGTTTATACACACAACATCAAACACACACAACCCTAAAATGAGCTTATTCTTCATTTTAAGCAGTTACACCCAACCAAAATTATAACACATGCTATGAGTTGTGCTTTAACCACAATACGTAATTAAAAATAATAATTCATGTATGAAAACACAAAAATGGAACTCTTTGGCTCTAGGGTTTTTAGGGCAAAAATCGATATAAAAAGGTGTTGATTTCTTTGTCCTAGACATCAACAAACACCAATCAAAGTGAAGGGAGCTAAATATTGATCTAAGTAACCTTAATCATGCAACAAAATAGATCCATGAGCTATTTGAAAAAGATTAAGCATATATTTACATATATCTTGAAATATAAGTACATAAGGGAGTTTAAATACAATTGAAGGCGATTATATTGGTCTAACCTCATACATTTTGTAACGCCCCAAAAATTATAAAGTAAAATTTTCATTTTTAATTTAACCAGTAACACCAATTATCTTTTTCCCAACATTCAAAGTATATTATAATAAAATAGTTATCAGAGTATAATCCCAAAATCATCAAGTTGCGGGAACATGGGTGGATGCGCAACAATTAAGCCAGGCCCTTCCCCTTCGAACCGGAAGCAGCCAAACCCTTCCCCTTCGAACCGGAAGCACCTAAAACGATAACCATAAAACCGTAGGAAAAAAACTTACTGAATTCTCCAAAATACCTCATACCATACATATCAGCATACGATGGGCCATACCCCACAACCATCGGGCCCCGCCCGGAACAGATCTGTCAGTACCATGCGATGGGCCTAGCCCAACAAACTCATCAGGCCCCGCATGGTATACATACAAACACATACAAGACATGCAAGAGTAACAAAGACAATTAACATACTATTTTTGGATTAGGTGTCTAAGCTCATAACTATAATTGGTATGTACTTGACCCGATAGTAGCATGGTCATTTTGGGTTGCCTTCACCGGAGCAATTTGATAGGATGAATATTTGAGAAAGAGGTTATTTGTGATTTATTAATATATTATAAGAATAATATATTAATTAAGAAATTGTATTATTTAATATGTACTGATTAAAAATTAATTTGAAATAATTAGGTGATCAGAAGAGACTGATTAAATTTACAGTAACTGATTAGGTAAATCAGTAATACTTGTAGTTTGGGCTAATGATCCATGTTGATTATGGGATGGGCTAAATCTATGTGAGAATCCATGAAGAGTTAGTCCAAAGGGCCTATCATATAAATCAATTGAATACCTAGAGGTTTAGGCAAATTAGGGTTTTATGTATGAAACCTTAGGAATTCCACACTATAAATGTAACCCCTAACACTCTATAATGAGCCAAGACTTCCAAGACGAAACCTTAGCCGATTTTTAGGTGCCTCCTAACCTCTCTCTCATTGTCCTCCATTGTTCTTGGTGTTTGTAACTTATTAGAGATATCATACTTAAGGTACTAAGCTCTTGAAAGGCCAAGGATTACAAGCTACAACAAAGAGGTATTTATCTAACTAGTTTTTATGTTGTATATCTCCAATTACATGCTAGCTAGGGTATATGATTTGGATAATATGAAATTACATGTATAACTTGAGAAAACATAGATCCAAAGCATCTAGGGTTGTATGTGCACTATAGGATTGTTATAGTGCTCAAAACTCATTAGTTGTATCAGAGCCTATGGTGTTTTCTGTTATATAAATGCATTGGTTAATTGTTCAAAGTTGAAGCAAATCGAAATCTGCTCTTTGACTGGTGGACTCGACGAGTCTATTGCTTGACTCGACGAGTTGGATCATCTGTTGGCAGATTTTCGGGTTTCTTGACCAGAATTGGATTATGATCATTACCACAAATTGTTTTGACTGATAAAAATCATTCTTTTTATGATAAGGTAACGATTATCCTAATCCATTTGAAGGATAATTGTCAAATTTTGAGATAATAACTTGTTTATGTGATAAATTGATTGTTTGTAGAACTTGATGTGAATCATCTTTCAAGATGAAATTAGATTATGTCAAATTTAGATAATAGTAAAATTATATGATTCTTTTTATTATATTAAATTTTATCTAGAAAGTTTTGAAATTTTTTCAAAACTTGCCCTCAAGTTTTGGAATTTAAAATTTGATTAAAAAGTTTTAATTTTGAAAAGTTAAATTCTTAAACCCTAGTGTTTTAAAAGTTTAAAAAATACACCATCTTGGTTTTATTAGTAATTTAATTATAAGATTAATTAAGAGAAAATTAATAATTCCTTGACATGGTGTTAAATTAATTAAATTAAAAGTCTAATTTATTAAAAGATTAAACCACCTAGTATTTTAAAAGTTTAAAACACACCCTTATACTATTTTAACATTAAAAGTTCAATTTTTATATACACACACACACACACACACACACACACACATATATATATATATATATATATATATATATATATATATATATATATATATATATGTTAGGGGTGAGCATTTGGACCGGTGGACCGGACCGGACCGGACTGTTTTTTTGGACCCCCGGGCCGGTTCTCGGTTCTCAGATTTCTCTCCGGTCCGGTCCGGTTTTTTTCCCGGTTCGGTCCGGTTTTTACCGGGTTTAGAACCGGTTGGACACGATTAAGATTTTTGTGATGTTTTTTAAACACTCATAACTCATTCGTTTTATGTCGGATTGATATGCGGTTTTTTCCAACATTTAGTTTACAGTTTGTAGATGAATTTAGACTATAATTTTGTTTATTTTGGTATTATATTCACCGCGTTACGATCCTTCAAAGTAGAGCTATCAAAGCTGAAAAAATTCAGCTTTTCAGCAAGATTTTGTAATCTGTGACATTTATTAAACACCCATAACTCATTCCTTTTAAGTCGGATTGACCAGAGATCTTTTCCAACATTTAGTTTACAGTTTGTAGATGAGTTTAGACTATAATTTTGTTTATTTTTGTATCATATTCACTGAGTTAGAATCCTTCAAAGTAGAGCTATCAAAGCTGAAAAAATTCAGCTTTTCAGCAAGATTTTGTAATATGTGATGTTTTTTAAACACCAATAACTCATTCGTTTTAAGTCGGATTAACCTCCGGTTTTTTCCAACATTTAGTTTACAGTTTGTAGATGAATTTAGACTATAATTTTGTTTATTTTGGTATTTTATTCACTGAGTTACAATCCTTCAAAGTAGAGCTATCAAAGCTGAAATATTTCAGCTTTTTAGTATTATTTTATACTATAATTCCGAGTCCGCGTTTAGCACATGTGGTAGAGTTGTAAGTGAGTATCAGACTAGTATATCGACATTGATAGTTGAAGCTTTGTTATGCACCCAAGATTGGGTGATAAAGTCTACAAATCCGATAGTTGACAACGTTGATGACATCTTGAACGATGATGATATAGCTTTGGGTAAAAAAATTACAATCTTTATTCTTTTTTTATACAATTATTACTTTTTATTAAATACTAACAACATTTTCATTTGTGTTTATATAGAGAAAAAAATATGGATGATAATGATATGGGGAAAAGGCCAGTGGAAGATTAGATTATTAGTTTATGAAGTTTGTTAGTTTGATTGATTTTAAAGTTTAAACTATGATTTTTGTTGTTACGGTAATACTTTTATATGTTTGTCTTAAAATTGTTTAACTTTTGTTGGTGAACTTGATTTATATGTTAGTTGTTTTTATTTGGAAATTTAATTTTTGCAAATTGCAAGTTATAATATTAGACATCAATGTAGATTAGTTAGGCATGAAATGGAAACATATTAATTTTGCAAGTTATAATATTATACATCAATTTAGATTACATATACTCTATGCAATTAAAGTTGTACCGGTCCAAACGGGTCCAAAAACCGGAAAACCCGGACCTGGACCCGGACACAGACACGGACACGGACACGACTCATCCGGTCCGGTCCATGGTCCACAAAATTCTCCATAACCGGTCCGGTCCAAGAGCCGGTCCGGGCCGGTCCAAATGCTCACCCCTAATATATATGTGTGTGTGTGTGTGTGTAAGACAGTCAATCTTACCATTAGTAGGCCTCATTCACGAAGCTGGTCTATAAGGGGGGTATAAGGAAATTGCCTATAAAATGGCGATTGAATGGGTGTCCACTCTCACCCACCGCTTCCTTGACTAGTGGAGGGTTGTTAGCCGAACGGGTAGGATAGGACATTAATTTTCATTAAAAAGTATAATGATAATTATAAAAGTAACTAAGTGTTTTATAAATTCTCAATCTTAGTTACTTTAGGAAAATATGAATATGGTGCTAGCCTATGAAATTGCACATTGCACCTTATTGGTCGTTAGTGGAGCATGTGTAGTTAATTGGCACACTAATATGGGACTAATGAAGGACGAAAGAGGGAAGCTCATAGGTTATCATAGATTCATGGATAGTGTGTGACTAACCAACATATTGATTAGGTGATAAATAACTTCGAGAGTACCAAGCTAATTTGCATGGTTATTCATACCTTGTTTATGTTCCTCGGTATCCCAATCACAAACTTGAAGGGCATAATCGAGATTAAACATGCCATTAAAAAGTTCAAAGAATCTAGGAATTTCAATTCATTTAAAACCTAATGTTCAATTTTTCGTTTTTCATGGTGGAAATTGGTAAATTATCATTTACCTATCTTCAAATATTCTGCGGTTGGATTACGGCATCCCTCTTCTGAATTATAGCATATTGTGTTAGTTCCTAGCCTTAATATTTCGTTTGGGTGTTATATTAAGGACATAAAAAACTAACTTGAATTTCTCCTCCTTATAGATGTCTAGTTTTAACAACTATGGTATTCCTCAATCCTTTGGAAAAGTCTTTTCATTCGAAGATGATATTCCACATGTCAATCAAGGTGAAAGATCAATCCCTTCTTCGTGAAAAGGTGGAACTAGAAATCATATTTCTCTTCCTCCAACTCCTCTATTAATTCTCCTTGGCCCACAATTTTGTCGACTTGAAAAGTTCAAGATCATTCAAGCCCTATTGGCAAACAAACACAAAGATGGAAGGTCTGTGTGTGCACACGTCTTGGAGATGAAGTCACATATTGATAGACTAGGGATGTTGGGTGTCAATGTCTTGAGGAAGCTGGCTGTTGACTTGGTTCTTCAATCACTTCGTAGGTCATATAGTGAGTTCATTAAATATTGCTATACGATAGATCACGACGTGACCCTTATCGATCTTACCTATTTGCTAATTGCTGCTGAATCAACAATGATTTGGCATACTGGTCAAACAAATTTGATTGGAAGATCAATCTTCCAAACTTCCATGGACATTGATAATGGCGACATTAGAAGTCCAGAAAAGTTTTCTCCTCCCAATGGACAAGGATTGACCAAGGTCAAACCGTTTGACCAAGTGGTAAAGAGAAAGGCTAAGTCTGAGATTGTCTCATGTACCATTCTGAAAGAGTTTGTTTGTTTCTATTGCCAAGTGAAGAGGCATTGGATACGAAGCTGCCGTATCTACCTGAAAGATCACAAGGATAGTAAAGTCAAGTTGTATGACTCTACTTCAGGTATATTCACTATCTAACTCTTTTAAGTTCCTCTTTATAGATTCATATTACATGATGTAAAGTTACATTTTGATGTTTTTGCAGAATCTTAAGAAAAAGAAGAAAGCTTAAAAGAAAAGTAAGTTGATTCTTATCATGAAGAAATGAATTTTGATCGCATGGTTTGATGATTAGATTCTTGAGTTGCTGCTTAGGAGTTATGATATATTGCTTAGGAATATTTAGTAACATGGTTTTCATTTGTATTTGCATTGTAAGGACAAGTTTTCCGCATTTTATAAATAAATAAAAAATTGATTTGATCTTAGAAAAAACATCATAAATGATCCATGCATGTGGTTACCCCAAAATCTGAAGTTTAGTCACTGTGGTTTAAAAACCTCATAGATGGTCCCTGTGTTTTCAAAACTTTTTGATCTTTGGTCCTTTTTGCTAACTCCGTTAAGTTTATCCGTTAACTGAAGGGTATTTTCGTCATTTCACCACCATAGGGAACATTTATGATGTTTTCTTTTCTTTTATTTTTTTAAATTAAATTTAATATCCAAGGTCTCTCTCTCTCCCTCCCTCCTTCCCCCCTCTCTATCTCTCTTTGTCTGTATGTCTGTATGTCTGTCTGTCTGTCTCTCTCTCTCTCTCTCTCTCTCTCTCTCTTTCTCTCTCTCTTTCTCTCTCTCTCTCTCTCTCTCTCTCTCTTTCTCTCTCTCTCTCTCTCTCTCTCTCTTTCTCTTTCTCTTTCTCTTTCTCTTTCTCTTTCTCTCTCTCTCTCTCTTTCTCTCTCTTTCTCTCTCTCTCTCTCTCTCTCTCTCTCTCTCTCTCTCTCTCTCTCTCTCTCTCTCTCTCGGAAGCCTTAAATGGAAAAACCCACCACCATAAATTAACACCTTACATCATCACCACTGTTCCATAAATTTCACTACTGAGCACCCACCAACTATCGAGCCTAGAGATGGTATTCTCCACCCCATTAAACCTGCATAAAGTTAAGTTTAGAAGGAAGCCATTATTGTTCGTTTGTTTTTCTGATACACACCAGAAAAGTGAGGGTGGGGGGTGAGAGCACACATGTGAAAGAGAAAGAGCTAAGGGTTGTTGGTTGTTTTTTCAACTAGAGGGAACCATTGGATCGTCACCACCACCCATCAAGATCCTCCACAACATTGTTAAATTTATGAACCCTAAATCACAAATCATCACCCTCCATATTTCATCTTCTAATATGAATTCAAGCTGTGGGTTTCATCAGGTGGATTCCTTGAAATAAATTAGAAATTGTGTGTCTTTGTGTGTTTTCATTTCTAAAATCAATTTGGGTGTGTTTTCCTTTACTGAAATCGACAAAATCAGGTATTAATGGTGTATTTACATCATGTCTAAAAGATTTAGATGTCGATTTTGGACCAACAACCAATGATATCATCTCTACATCCTCTTCTTCTTCCTCTTGACTACTGTGTTCTTCCGATTCAGATTTCGGTAGGCTATAGAAAGACAAGTCATCACTATTACCAACACTTCTTTCCTCATCTGTTTCATTTTCTAAAGGCGTTCACGACTTCTTCATCAAAAACTATGGAGTTTTGACATGAACTTGTTGGACTAGTCTGAAAAAACCAGAGTTGTTCGTCATCACCAGATATATCTGCAATCACAGAAGTTTCTTCGATGGAGAGTTCGAGTTCTTGAAAGAGGAATAAAGATGCTTTAATTCAATTCTGGAGGTGTTAATTCAATGATTCAAGTCACCGATTTTAAAGATATGCCCAAAAGAGAGCTTTGTGTTGCTTTAAATCACATCCTCTGTGTGTGCATGTGCGACGTGTTATAATTTTTCGGAGAGTTACAAGAGATAGAAGAGGAAACACGAAGAAGATGAAGTAAAAGTGTATTTGTGTGTGTGGAGAAATAGAGAGAGAGATAGATAGAGAGAGAGAGAGAGAGAAAGAGAGAGAGAGAGAGAGAGAAAGAAAGTGAGAGAGAGAGAGAGAGAGCCCTCTTATATAACGGTGGTGAAGGGTATGTGGTGGTTTGTTGGGGAAGAGAGAGAGAGAGAGAGAGAGAGAGAGAGACCTTTTATATATTTAATTATGTTTAATTTTTTTTAAATATGAGAAAAAAATCATAAATGATCCCTGTGGTGGTGAAATGACAAAAATACCCTTCAGTTACCGGACAAACTTAACGGAGTTAGGCAGAAGGACCAAACATCAAAAGTTTTGAAAACACAGGGACTATCTATGAGATTTTTAAACCACGGGGACTAAACTTAAGATTTTGGGTAACCACAGGGACCATTTATGATGTTTTTTTTCTTTATCTTATTTATGTTTCCTTGCAATGATATTTGTAAAAATTATTGTTTGTATGTTTCTATTAATAGCAATGTTGAAAATGGTTTGATTCTTAGTTATATCGATTATGGTAGCATCGTAATTTTCTAAGTAATGAAAGATTCTCATCGCCCAAGTTTCAATTGGACAGAAACTTGGAATCATGTGATTTAAATTATATGATGTATGAAAATCTTGGTACTTGGGAAAATTAGGACTAATTCCTTGTACACATATGTATGTGAGTCAGGTAGAGGAATAAAGGATCTAGTACACATTGATGTGCACTGGTCAGATCCACCACAAAAGACGATAAAGTCTATTCGTCATGATTTACTGAAAGTCCAGTAAATATGGTTATACTTACAAGATTAAGTGTAATTCTGAATCATTGAAAAAGTTTCAATGTATTGAAGAACGAATGAGAAGAATCAATTAGGTAGTAGGATAAAAGTTTCTCCAATCTGAAAGGAAAGGAGAGTACTTTAGTATCGTGCTTTATGATCATCCTAGTGATTATGGAACCATGTCACAATTGATCCTCAAATTACACCTTAGTGCATTTACGTGACTAAGAAGAGGTATCAAGAATTTTTGAAATGGTTAAATCAAAAGGATGAATCATACTTCGTTCCAAAGTCGTGTTTAAGTGTTACACTCTAATTACTCAAAGATTGTACCTTGAGTAATATGTTCTAAGAAGATTTAAAACACATAATGAAATGTGGAGTATAGATGTTTTTCTTACTCTTGCACATTTGAAATTGGTAGTTGTGATTTTTTGGCTAAAACAAAGACCAACTAAGACCAATTACATGAAGTGTTATCTTGATAATAATCCGCACCAACTCTTGAATAATTTTTTGTCAAGGAATGTTGCTTGACAGAGAATCGTATATGAGGTTAGTGGGAATCCTAAATGGACTTGAATAGTTTCAAGAACTAGTCATGAGTAAACCTATTGTTAATCACTAGCACACGACTTAAGGCTGATAACTTATCGTATTAACATATTCTTATTTTTGTGCCTATTCTAGTTAAGTTGACTATGCATGTGAGTTCTATGAATTCTGATTTGACTGCGTAAGGCAAAGCACCTTAATCAGTGAGAGTACATTGATCAATGTAGGTGAGATGATTAATAACTTGGATGCAATGTAGGCCCTTGTGCTTCCAGTTGACAAGAAATTAAGATTAAGAATGTTCAGTCCATATGAGTTTGGATTTGTCATAAACCTTGTCTTATGATAGTGGTTGGAAATGAAAATTTCACATGGATAGGAACACATACACTATAAAATCTAAGTGCCAAAAGGTTTCTCTCCACTACATGAAAATAATTGTGAGGAAACGCTTTCACTAAGTAGTTTTTAAAGGGTTAGAGTTAGCAGTTGTGATAATTGTGTTCTCAAATTCGAGTATGATTACGACATCCCTTTTCATAATTCGAATTTTGAGAATGGAAAATAGGTTGAACATTCGAGACTTATTATTATAAGTTTCTAAAAAGTTTAAACACACACTTGTGCTATTTAATCTGAAAGGTATATGAGCTTGTGAAGTCTAGGCAAAGACTCATTGAAGCACCACGTAGCAGAAATATGAACTTTGGTATGAAAGTCAACAAGTATTGATTTCTAAAAGTCCAACAGATTTCTGAGTACATGTCAAAGCTAGTGAGAGCATAGTTCTTATGTTGGTAAGAACATAATTGTCATGCTAGTGGGAGCATGATTATTATGTTAAGTGTTGCAAGTAACCGATGCTGCTTATAGGAAACAAAGTCCTAAATTAGCAAAGTTGCAGAATTTGGAAATTGTTTCTCTATAGTAAGGTTTAAGGGAGAGGGAGTTTATACTTTATTTTGAATCTAAAAAGTTTAGATTGAAATTTTAATCAAACTTAGTCATGGTCATATATGAATGTCATGTTGAAATGTTTCAATATAGGAAATTCTATATGGGAATATTTTAGCAAAAGACCGAGTATCATGTCTTTATGTAAGACATTATGAATCGTATCCCATATGCTTCAGATATAGGATCGATTACATATGCTATAATATTCACTCATTCTCATTTTCCAAATGCCTAGGGAATTAAGAGGGAAAAGGACTGAACCGGATATGACTAAGGCTGTTAAACAACTGTCAAGGAAATTCTAAGGTTCACCGAAGATTGGTTGCTTGTGAACAGTTGGCGGTATAGTGTGTAACATCCCAAAATACGACCCAAAATTTTTTGTTTAATCATTACTAAAATCATTAGATCAATACCATAAAATAAAAACCCATACGTCAATATTTCAAAAACATAACAAAGTATCACGAGAAAACTGTATCAAGACTGCATCAATCATATCTATGAAAAGCTAAATCAACTCGCAGGACAAAAACTGAAGTTGCGGTGTGTGTGATGCCATCATCCCGAGCTCTTCCCTTTACTTGCGGAAGTACCTGAAACCGAAACTGAAACTGTAAGCACGAAGCTTAGTGAGCTCCATCAAACTACCACATACCATACAATAACATATAAACACATACTGGTCCTTGCCCACTGCATCGGACCGAAGTCCGAAAACTGCATCGGACCGAAGTACGGAACTAACCAGGGCCTTGCCCTCTGCATCAGACCGAAGTCCGGAAACTACATCGGACCAAAGTCCGAAACTAACTGGGACCTTTTCCCCTGCATCGGACCGAAGCTCGGAACTAACTGCATCGGACCGAAATCCGGAACTGACTGGAACCTTGTCCCCTGCATCGGACCGAAGTCCGGAAACTGACTGAGCATAACATAGCATAGCATAAACATATCAACTAGCATAAACACATATACTGCATACTGCATCAGACCGAAGTCCGGAACACATAACACAAACATGCTTGAATCAAAAAGACATCAAGCAATCTAACTACTGCATCGGACCGAGGTCTGGAACTACTGCTAACTAAACAGGATGGCATTGTGGCCGTAGACCCGTTCCTACTGGGAGGAAAACTCACCTCGTAGTCTGGTTGTTGGGTGAACTGCTCTTGAATCTATCTGTTGCTGCTCCGGTATCTCCCCGGCTACAATTTCCATAAGTACACTCAATCAAATACTGATAACTATATTGAGGGTAAAATGACTATTTTACCCCTGGTCAAAGTCAACCTCTTGGTCAAAGTCAACATACAGTTGACCTGACTCGTCGAGTTGGGTCACCAACTCGTCGAGACCCTACTCTCATTTCTCAATTCTGCCTGCTACTACTCGTCGAGTTTAGCATAGACTCGACGAGTTCCTCTTTGATACAAACACTTAGTTAATTTGCATTCGACTCGCCGAGTTGTATGAACAACTCGTCAAGTTCTCCTTTATCATATGAACACCCCGACTGGGACTCACCGAGTTGTATGAACAACTCGCCGAATCTGTTTTCTTGAGATATGAAGATTACCTTGGACTCACCGAGTCAGGGAATTGACTCGCCGAGTCCCTCCATGAATGAGTCTGATATCCGACTCACTGAGTCCACCTAAAACTCACAGGTTTCACTCGGCATAATACATAGAAGGGGGAAAACTCGAGGACTCGCGACTCGACTCGCCGAGTCTGAAGAACGACTCGAGATTCGGTTGCATGCAACTTCTATACAGTTGATTCTGCTCAAAACCAATACATACAACTTATAGATCTGGGTTCTTAAGGCTTGGTTACCACGTAAAGTTTCCAACTTTACGTGTACATATGCATGAAAAGGGATTTAAAGGCTCAAAAGACACTTAAAAGAGTAGATCTAGGGCTTTCATGCAAAATGGCTCCATAAAGATGTTAGATCTACGTCTTTGGAACTGAAACATGGCTAGATCCGAAGGCTAATCAACCCAATGTGATATCTCTGCTATAAACAAGCTAAGAAATGGATAAAATGGCCTAAATGTGATCCTTGAATCTCCTTCTACTCCTTTGGATCTAGCTTCCTTCTTCTCTTCAAAACTTCAAGATTCACACAAGAAATGAACAAAATGCTCAAGGAATGGTTAGGGTTTGCTAAATGATGTTGTGAGGGTGAAGGAGACGAGGTTGGGGTTCATAACATGGTTTAAATAGGGTGCAAAACCCGTGGATCTAGGGTTTCTTCCAGACTGGCGGACTCGCCGAGTCCAGTATATGGACTCGCCGAGTTGCCAACTTAAACGTGCTCAATATCTCGTCTCTACTCGGCGAGTCGGGCCTACAACTCGCCGAGTCCCAACTAAAAATGTAAAAATACTTAGATTAAAATACATACCAGGAACTAGGTGCTACATAGTGATTGATGGACCATATTGATATAATTCTGAATAAATAGGATTCTATTTAGAATGGATAGTCATATGGAAATTATGGAAATGTCTCCATAATGGGAGTTGGATATTAAGAATTTTTGTGTGAGTTAGAAACTTTAATGCAAGGATGTTTAAGGAATTCTCTTTGAATGAGAGACTTCAAATTCCAGGGAATTATCTTGTACCATTCTTAAATGGAATACTTTGTAATATCATTAGCCAAGTCTCTGTGACTTTTGTGCCTAGACATTGCAAAAGGATCATTGCATGTAAGTTTAGACTCGAACAAATTCTAGTAGTGGCAAGAATCTGGTATTGTTACACTTGTGATAATGATTAGGAAATTGTGAAACGAGCATTATTGGAAATGTGTTCAATTGATCTATTTCATAAGGAAAAGACCATAGATGAACATAGTATGCATGCTTGGAGCATGGGATAAATATTGTTTTAATTCAAGTATTAAGTTGATTGTTCGAAACATTATACACTGAATAAGTTCTAATAAATATGGTGATTAAATAATACGTGTTTTATTTATATTCAAAAGTTTTTAGACCATATTTGATTGTTTTATTCTTGTTTTTCATTTCGCATGTTTTACTTCCCGAATAATAAGATTATCCAAACATCCACACTCGATCATACTTTGGAAGTAAGTAATGAGGCAAGACTGTCATGAATCTGACTATAGATTGTCTAAGTGCTTAGACATGACACAAGTTTGTTGTAGTGTTCATGAGTACTCCTGAAATAAGAATTAGAGTATTAGATTAAACCCACGCTCATTTGAATCACTTCAAGGAATTTATCACGAGTGATTGTGAGACGATAATATCTTATATTCTTGAAACGGATACATATGAGTTGTAGTTTACAAGTTGGTTACACATTGATGATACGTAAACGCACCAGTAATTTGGTGTTATAAAACGTATTGTTGAATTCAAAGAAATCAAAGAGCAAATATCAAAGAAGAGATGAATTCCAAGTGTTTCATTATGGTATCAAAGTTGTAATATTTTCTTTATAGGTTAGTTTATCATATGTATGCTTGGGAAGTTTAAGCAAAAATACCTTGAGGTTAAGAAAGATTTTTGAGGATGGATTGGGAGGGTTGCAAAAATGAGTGTCGTATAAACTAAGGGGTGAATGTTCATAAGAATTGTGAGTATTTAAAATTGGGAATTTTTAGGAACTATAGACACATAAACATGCATTGCGGTCTTAGGATAATTGTTGGGTCAAAATGGATTGTCTTGTGCGATATTGGTAAGTTAAAAATCAGTTTGCTTTGGGGAAAGCAAAGGTTAAGCATGTGGTATTTTGATATGTGCATATATATATATATATATATATATATATATATATATAATTGTATTATATCTTAATATTTTTAGCCATAATTATGCTTATTATTAAACAAAAGATGATTAATTTGTTATATTTTGTGTTGTAGTAGTAAAAGATATGGTCGGGATAAAAAAAGAAGCAAATTGGGAGCTGGAAGCTAGGAATTTAGTATAAGGTAAAAAGAAGAAGGAAAGCTAAAGAACCATGGTGTGGTGATCCTCACCATGACGTGGTAAAACAAAGAATCATGATGATCTCGGGTACACGATTTATACACCAACCATAGAGTGGTGGCCATTTACCGCACTGTGGTGCACCAATTTTCGAATACTATATATAGGTTGACTTTTCTCTAAAACATGTTGGATGTTGGAAGCAATTATCGATTTCTGGAGGCCAGAGACATTCTTTGGAAGCTGTGAAGTGCAAATTTCAGTTATTAGCTTGATTTTAAAGAGATCTAAGGCAACAATATTCCTACTTACTTGGTTTACTTTGTTTTGATCGTGACTATCAAAGTGAATCTTGTTTTTACATGTTTGTTTGCTGAAGTTATGAGTTAAACACCCTAAATTTCGTTTAGACTAGATTGCTTGCATTATTATGAGTTGATTTTACGGATTGGATTATGCTAGTTAATTATTTGTTACGGATTGGCTTGAATCTTATGATCTTCTGATTGGCAAATTGTAAAACTAGTGTTTTGATAAAAACCTAGGGTTAAATAGAATAGTGGGTAAGTGAATGTAGGAGCTAATATATGTAGACCAATCATATGTTGTATTGATTTAATTAACCTAATATATCAATTTATTATAAGTCTCATATAACTCGAACCAAACACTACTAAATTTGTTAGTTTATCCCCTTTATCAGCACATGAATGAACTTATTTACTAAAGGATTAGGTTAGTGAGAATTAATCTAGTCACATTAATCCATTACACTTCTACTAAATCAACCATTAAAGCAAGTATATCGGATCTAAATTAAAGCCTCTTAATTATCTTGGTAAAAATCGTTTCTTGTTTTCATAGTTTTTCCTTGTGTTGCTAATTATTTTCTTTTTTAGTGTTAATTGAATGTTTAAGTTTCTAGACTTGATAAACTAGAAAAACACCCCTTTTAATTAATAATTATTTAGTTAACATTAGTAGATAAAATTAGCTATTAATTCTGCTCCTTGTGTTCGATGCCCGACTATTTTTGTTATTCTATCTTCAATTAGGTACACTACATTAAGCGTAATAGTTAGTAAAATTAGTTGGTTAAAAATAATATATAAATTACGTATCACAAACACAATATGCCAAAAATTGTTCAACGACCCTATATGTGTTTCTTTAAACCAATTACAACATCGGTCAATACTAATGTGAAGTTGAACTCTCAAGCCTGCAAACCTTTTCCTGCCCCCACCTACTATCATAGTTTTGTCTCTGCACTCCAATAAATTTGCATCCACATGCATGCACCTCATACGTATGAATCCCATGAACACACTCAAACTGTAACGACCCACATTTTCAAATAAAATTTTCATTTTTAATCAACCAAAATATCCCTATAAAATAAGAAATATCAATGACAATTGTTTTCAAAATCCATAACGCCAACATTTTATTTCATATATCAGAGTGTCCCATCAAATCAAATGTCGAATAGTGCATGCCTCGCCATCAAGTCTTGCCCTTTCCCTTAGGCTCAGATGTACCTGAAACAAATCAAAAAATTATAAGCTAATGTTTAGTGAGTTCCTCAGAGCATACCTCACACAATCCACATAATCATATAATCTATATTAGTTATATCAACTACACAAACCACATAAGCCATGCATATAAATATATAGGGATGCCCTGGAAACCCTCCAGGGTCTTACTCCGGGTGCCATGGGAACCCCCACATGGTCTTAGCCTAATGCCTTCGACCCATTGGTATGGTGATGAGCCTC
This sequence comes from Lactuca saligna, assembly GCF_052625555.1. NCBI lineage: Eukaryota > Viridiplantae > Streptophyta > Magnoliopsida > Asterales > Asteraceae > Lactuca > Lactuca saligna. Next base: position 270,337,795 of record NC_136421.1, on the reverse strand, counting down.
ACCTCTCAATAAATGTTGACCTGATAAGGTCAATCACAACTTGCAACTCTAACTCAAATGCATACAATCATCATGTGACCAACTTTATCAAAATCCTTAAATACCATAAATAACCTTAAGGTCAAACTTGGTCAACCATGGTCAAAGTCCAAGTCAACAGTCAAGTTCAACAATCCATGTTGACCCTAACTCGTCGAGTGCATCCAACAACTCGTCGATTTCCTTCAGAGTCCATACAACCGAAATCTCGAGTCAACTCACCGATTTACCTGAGTAACTCATCGAGTTCCTTAATGTTCAGGAGACCAAAAACTCGTGTAGACCGAAAACTCTCATCACTCACCGAAATCACTCAAAATCCCAAAAACGGGTAAACCCTACCCAACTCGTCGAGTTGGCTAAGCAACCCTCCGAGTTCCTTCAGCCCTTTTGTGTTCAGTCATTTCCAGTGGAATCCAAGGCTCCAAACTACAGATCCAACCCCTTATGGTGTAGTTACCATGTAAAGTTGCAAACTTTACATGCATGCAAGGCCTCAAAAGGCTAAAACATTAAAATTAAGGTTTATACAAGGTTTAGTGCATGGAAAAGGGCCTAAACTAGATAAAGTGGGCAATTTTATGTCCATGGAGGCCTAGAGGTGTCCAGATCTGAAACCATATCTTCATGACAAGTTCAAACTCGAGAATTACACCATTTTGCACCAAAAGTGACCATATACTTCCATAAGATGAGTTCTAAACAAATAGAAATCAAGATAACAACTTTTTACCTCCAAAATGATGCTAACACCAGGTAGATGTTGGATCTAAGGCCCTCTACTCACTTCGATCTCTTCAATCTTCAAGTTTCCTTCCAAAAAGAACAAGATTCACTCTCCAAAGCTCACACACACTCAAGAAGGCACTAAAGCACGACTAGGGTTTCTCTTTGGACAGTTAGGACGATGAGGGAGGCGACAAATGACCCATAAGTTCCTTAAATATGGTGCAACCCCCCTGAAAATTAGGGTTTTGCTTTACAACGTCTACTCGTCGAGTTGGGCCCTCCAACTCGTCGAGTAGATCCTAAATCTCGCGTCCCAAAATGATCTCTACTCGACGAGTTAGAGCTCCCCAACTCGTCGAGTTCCATTCTAAAATCCTAAAATTCTGAAAAGTAATTGATACCTGAAACGAACGTTAAACAAACGAATTATTCAATACATTCAAAGTGTGTTTCACCTCGGCTTACACTTCTCTAAATTGCAATCCATGCATCTTCTTGCCTACATGGATGCAAAATTGAGGGGTGTTTGGATACTCGAGATCAACTTTCATTTATTTTATTTTTGGTGATAACCTCATCTCATGGTCCTCCAAAATGCAACCGACATTATCCCGTTCAAGTGCGGAAACTGAATATCGTAGCATTGAAAATGTTGTTTGCAAAGCATGTTGGCTAAGAAATTTGCTTCTTGAAACTTCATGGTCCTCTTTCAAAATCCACAATTATTTACTATAACAATGGTACTGCAATACAACATTCGGAAAACCTGGTTCAACACACATACAAAGCATATCGAAAATGGATATCCATTTTGTACGAGAAAATGTCACAAAAATATAGGAATGAGTTCTTCATGTGCCTTCTGACTATCAATTAGCCGGCATATTCATCAAAGGTTTGCCATTTTTACTGTTTGATGACTTTCAAGATAGTCTTAGCATCCGCAAAAGGTTACAACTACACGAGACTACTAGACATATCTTATGTATTTTTGTATTTATCTTATAGATAATTGTTAGAGGAGTTTACAGAAGACTTTCTTTATCCCAAAAACCCATGGATGAATATATGTTTGACAACAAGAAAGACATCAAAATTTACAATATATCCATTTGTTTTTCATTAATTTATGTAACCACATTTTAAATGGTGAAAAAATTACTACTAAAATATTATTATATTTCTATCCTAATTCCTAATTACTCCATATGAAAATCCATTTTATATTGAAAAAAAAAAAAAGAAGTAAATTGTTATAATATTAAATGGAACGTACTACCCAAAAATAAAATAAGAAGAGGACTAGTCGCTGACTAAGTTGAGAGTTTGACTTGACCCATTTCCATTGGCATGCAAAACAGTAGTCACCTTTTGTTGTACACATTTGTCCATAAATGAAAAAGGACGAGGGCATTTACGTCAACTCCCCCTCCCCATATTGTTAGCTGTTACTCTGCAAATCCCCACATACATACATACATGTTCGTGTATATATTTCACTCTCTCTCCTCTTGTACATCAATTCTTCTTGGATATCGTCTCTCCTTCTTCATTCACTCATTTCTTTCAACATACGCTTGATTTACTTCTGTTCCATTTTTGTTTCATCTTCGTTGATTGTTTCGTTTGTCGTGTGCATATCAAAATCGTGTTTCAACTTGATTCTTGGACATCTTGAGAAATTGTTCGCATCAGGAGAAGAAGTTCTTGTCAGTTCCAACTCCAAAAACAAGAGAAACAAATATAGTAACGGTTTTCACGATCGAGATCGCCGGAGCTAGTAAGTTTATGCAATTTTCATACGCTAGTTACGGTTTTTGGCTCCAGTTTCGTCAAAATGCAGAGGAATTTGTTTGGGCGTTGAAGGTGAATGCGTGTTCTTGCGTAATCTGATGAACTCGAAAACGGTTGTAAGGTGAATAAATCAATTTGTTGCTGTTTTTGATTGATAAACTCAACTGCTCTTGCCGAAACTCTAGGGTTCGTTTGAGTACATTGCTCTGGATTTTCTCTTTTCCACAAGATCTGCCGTTTAGAATCCAGATTCTAGTTGCGGAATTCTTGAAGTATCGTAAGGGTTTTGGCTTTGGAATGTTCCTTGAGACATGCATTAGCGCTCTATAGTTGCTTATTAGCTTCTGAATTTTGATTTTCAGTTAGCCATTAGATCACACACAGAGAATCCAGTTCTTGCCAATTGTTCCAATTTTCAATAACCTGAAGCATCAATGGGGCTTCAATTTCGAAGTTTATCGATACTTGTTCTGCTTATTTGCTTCCTCTGTTGGCCAAGAGTTGGATCTCCATTATCTAATTCTGAAACAAAACCTGCAAGGGCTCTTGATACGACTCTCCAGGAATACGCCTACCGTGCATTCTTCCATCCACGTACTGGTATTCCGTTTGATGGACTCGTTCCTCCCTATTTGACAGGGATTGAGATATCAGCAATGAGACTACGAAGTGGTAGCCTATTTCACAGAGGTGTTGAAACGTTTAAAGAGTTCAAAATCCCCATTGGCGTAAGAGAGCAACCATATGTGGAGAGACTTGTTCTGGTGTATCAAAACCTGGGGAATTGGTCCACTACATATTACCCTTTACCTGGTTACACTTATCTAGCTCCTATATTGGGTCTTCTTGCTTACAATGGTTCAGACTTATCAGCTACTAATCTACCTGAACTGGAATTTTGGGCTTCCGATGATGCCATCGCAATCAAGTTTGGACAAATAAGGTCAAAACCTGAAGGTTCTGGTTCTCATCCCAAGTGTGTCTGGTTTGATCTACATGGTCAGGTCAATTTCACAGATTTAGTATCAGACAATCAGTGTTTGACTTATGAACAGGGGCATTTCTCCATTGTAGTCGAATCCCCTCCCCCTTCTCCTCCTGCAACACCTGAAGTTTCTGCATCACCTGAAGAAACTGCATCTAGTAGTAAGTTAGACAACATGCCTAGAGTGTGTGCTATTGTTGGCATAGCAGGTGGTGGAATCATATTGGTGGTGTTGTTTGCATTGCTGATATTATGGGCATGGAGATACAAGAAAAGGAAGAGAATCCAAGAACTAGAAAGAGCTGCAAATTCTGGTGAAGCATTACGCATGACCAGAGTTGGGAGCATGAGAGTTCCATATGCCATGGCTACAAGAACAATGCCAGACCTTGAAATTGACTTTACTGCTTGACTTCTTCTTCATCAGGTCATGCTTCTTGACACATTCTGTAGGTGTACTCAAATCTTATATCTTTGTGCGTTTATATTCTAGGGTAATTGTGTAAATACACCATTCATACATTCATCATATCCATTATGTGCATCTTGTAAGCTTGGGCCCATTCTTGTTGAATTTTGAACAAGGAATAAACTTGTTTCATGGGATTTATATCTTTTGTAGCAATTGAATATATAGTTTTGGTTTTCCTATGCTCATTTTATAGAATTGAAATTGCTTCAAAATAAATATAGCACTTAATTAAGGTGTTATGTAGTGTAATTTGTAGAAAACATGTTGTAATTTTTGTTTTGTTACATTCACATTTTAAAATGTATGTTTTGTAGTGTAATGTGTAACATTAATGTTACAGTGGACCTGAATTTGAAAATATGTTATTGCCAAGGCACCTAACAAACCACACTACTCTTTGTCCTGGCATTATATTTCCATTTTTAGCTTGTACAGTAGCACCAAATGCAGCTGCCATTTTTGCACATACAATCAACCAATTACCTACCAAAAATAGAAACTTTTTTCTCCAAGAGTAATACTATACAACTTTGACCATGTCATCACTATGGATTTGACTACTGACACTGAGTGGTTGTGCTTAAAAGTCCAGCGAACCCTTGGATGTAACAAATCCATCAATATATTGTAAGGAAAATGACTTAAAAGCCCAACGAAGTTTACAAATCATTCAAAAAACTCCAATCATTTTTTGTCTGTTCAAAAAAACCCAACGAACTTAACCTTTTGTCTAAAAAATCCAACAAAGTTTCAAACCGTTCAAAAAATTCCAATTTTGTTTTGTTTAAGTTCGTTGGGTTTTTTTTAACCGTCAAAACATGATTGGAGTTTTTTAAACGTTTTGGAAACTTTATTGGTCTAACAAGTCATTTTTCCAATACGTTAATAAGTCATCTCTTATTTGACTTTCGAGAAAGTATAACTTAGTTGGGCTTTTTAGATAAAATGTTAAGTTTGTTGGGTTTTTTTGAATAGACAAAACATGATTGGGGTTTTTTAAACGGTTTGGAAACTTCGTTGGGTTTTAAGTCATTTTCCCATATATTGTAAGAAACTATTTGAAAGAACCAAATTCGAAGTTCAAACACACATCACCATGTGCTTTTTGTGTTTGTTTTATTTATAACAAATTACCACATGAAATCAAATGGAAGTCCATATATACTAAAATCTAGTCAATTATAGCAAAGAAAACTATTTTGTGTTTGTATGACATCGTTATACTTGGATAGATTAATCGTTTATAAAATACAAACATGTATCAAGAAGAAAACCGCCACATTATGTAGCATTATACTTTTAAATTTTATGTTATCACGACATTATATTTTTAAGAATCCATCCAATTATATTTATGGCAATGAAATGAAAAGTGGTTTGTGTTTGTATGACGTCGGTATAGTTTGGTAGGTTTATAAAATACAAAGATGAATGATGTAAGTTGGTACTTAAGTAAGTAAGCTATTATTAGAGATATAAATGATCAATGGAAGTGAACCCTAGATGTTGATATTAGTTATTAGTTACTTAGGTAGAGAAGCTCTGAAAATCGAAGTTGAAAGAGATTCGTTTAGGAATAGAACCTGAAAGTGGGTAAAAATCATAATTAGAAGGAGAGTTTTTGGTGGACGATGTTGTTATCACGTCTTCACATGGCGACCATCGACAAATCATTACCGATGTGCTTCGGCTGTAGAACAAATAAATAGTAAATAGTAGAATCAATCAGATTCAGATACGAATGAAAAACCAAGAAAATGATGAGCGGCTTTGTGAAGAAAATATTGGACGTTGCCGGCGATGCAATATGATCCCCGGCGGCAGAATCGCCTCCATCCATTGCAATCGACCCGTCTATCTCTCAACTCTCAAATCCCCAAACACACACAATAAAGAACAAACATTTTTATACTCGTACAAACAAAGAGCGTATCAACACAATGAACTATTACCGATTTGTTTTTCTAAGTAACCAAGATATTATTAAAGATTATATTTTTATATCTCGAATAAGCATTACATTTTATTAAGGTAGGGGTAAGCATTTGGAACTTTCCATCATATCGGACCTCGATTCGGATCAGTACTTGGTAAGCTTCAAAAATCCAGTCCAAAGTCCACCAATTTTTGCAAAACACCAGTCTGGTCCAGTCAAAATGTTCACTTTCATGTTCAAGAATTGGAACTAGACTTGGCAGGTCCGATCCAAGATCGAGATATTCACCCTTATATTAAAGATCCATAGTGTGCTAGCATTTTTAAAATAAAATAAATAATTAAAAGAACCAATTGCAATCCACCTACTCTCTCTCTCTCTCTCTCTCTCTCTCTCTCTCTAAGCTACCAGTGACCCAATCTTGACGCATCCTCTTAACTTGATGAGTGCGCTTGGTGCACCCTATAGTCTAATTATCTAAGTGTCAAGTTATCAAAAATTGTTTCATATTGTATTTATAGGCACTAAAAATTAGCTTCATGTGTTTTTTTAGGGGGGGGGGGAGGGAGGGAGGGAGGGAGGGGGTATTTAAAGTTTTCAAATTTCATTATTTTACTATTATATTTTAATTGAATTAATGTATACAAAACTCTACAACAAAACACACAACCAATAGCCAAAAACAAAGACTCTAACTAGGGTGACTTAGAGGGGTTTTTAGAAGTCCATTGATGATTTCAAGAGGTTGAAACCTACCGAAAGTGATTTAAGGGGATTGAAAATCTCCATGGATGAAACCCATGCTCATGAAAGCACGGCTAGTATAAAATTATTGCTAAGTTGTTAGCTCTACGTTTAGCTTGAGTAACTAGTACGGTGGTGAGCTCAGAACATATGATTTATATGTAGACAATATTCATTTTCGCGTTCTCGGTTTAATGATTTATCTTTGTCCATTTTAATCATATGTGATTAAATACATTTAATCACATGTGATTATATATATCAAATATTTATTATGAAAATACAAAACTTGTCTATATAAATCACATGTGATTATATATATATATATATATATATATATATATATATATAATCACATGTGATTATATACACGAGAACAACCATTTGGGTGGTGGATGGTAGTGGTGGTGGGTGGGCCGATGGTTGTGGAGTTGATACGTGGGTGATGTCGGGTGGTGGTGATGGGTGTTGGTGACGTGTGGTGATGTTTGGTGGTGATGGTAGTGGTGACGTGTGGTGATGTTTGGTGGTGGATGGTGGTGGTAGCTGATGGGTGGTGATAGTGGTAGTTGATGATGATGTTGGTGGATATTGTTGGTGGTAGCAAATGGAGGTGATGGTGGTGGAGGCTGGTGGAAGTGATGGATGGTGGTGGTGGTAACATGTGGTTTTGATTAGTAATGTGTGGGGTAGTGGTGATGGTTGGGGGAGGTGGGTGGTGGTGATGGTGATAGATGATGGTAGGAGTGGTGGTGGTGGTTGATGGAGGTGGGTGATAGAGATGGTAGTCGTGGGTGGTGGTTTGTAGTGATTGGTGGTAGTGGTAGGTGGTGGTTACGGGTGGTTGCTAGTGGTGGTTGGTTGTTGTGGTTGGTGGTGGTAATGGTGGGATGGTTGTAATGGGTGATGGAGGTGGTGGTAATGATTGATGAGTGGTGGCGGTGGGTGTTGGTGATGGGTGGTAGGGTGGTTTTGGTGGGTGATGGGTGTTGGTTTTGGTAGGTAATAGGTGGGATGGTAGTAACGGGTAGTCGAGGTGGGTGGTGGTGGAGGTGGGATGGTGGTGACTGGTAGTGGTGAAGGTGGGTGGTGGTTAGCGGTGAAGGTGGTGAGTGGTGGTATTGGGTTTTAGGTTGTGGTGATGGGTGGTTGGTAGTAATAGTGGGTGGTTAGTGGTGGTGGGTGGAGGTGAGTGATGGGTGATGGTGGATGGTGGATTGGTGGTGGGTGATGGTGGATGGTGGTTGGCGGTGGGTATATGGGGGTGGGTGGATGGTGGTGGTGGGTGGTAGTGTTTGGTGGGTAGTGGTGATGGGTGGTTGGTGGCGGGTAATGGGTGGTATGTCGTAGGTGGTTGGTGGTAATGGGTGGTAGGTGGCGGTGGTAGGTGGTGTTGTTGGTTGGATAGTGAGTGATGTTGGTTAGTAGGTTTTTTAATAGTTTTTAATTATTTTTTATTTATATAATTTTATTTATTTGCATCCTGTTTTTTATTTAATTACAAAAGTGTCACCTTGCAAATTAAATGCCTTTTGTTGTCAAATGTTCTCGCAATAAGAAATGATCTCGATTGAACGGTCTCATTTATATATATATATATATATATATATATATATATATATATATATATATATATATATATATATATATATATATATATATGGCTAGGTTATTGTGTTTCTTATGTCTATTGTGTGCGGCTTATAAGAACGTTTATGGACCAACGGATGAATAGAATCAATGATCATGAATAGATAGGGTTTATGATATTACAATAGGATAACATGTACCATATAATCACACAAATTTTAACAAATGGGTATTTTGGCCAATCAACCTATATTAAAAAAAGAAATTTTTTGGATTTTAAGGAATAATTAATTCCTTTATTTTTTAAATTTTGATTTTTTTTTAAATTAATTCAAATTTAACTATAATATAATTTTTAATAATAATTGTTTTTATTTTTTCATAATGACAGAAAATCACCCATAAACTAGTAAATATGTTTTCATTTTTATTATGACAGAATAATTTAATTTTTTTTTTATAATTAAAATGCTTAAAGAATTATATAACATATTATCAAGAATAACATTTTGTAAAGAATACAAATTTTATTCTTTAAGAATCAATGATTACATTAATTCGTAAATAATAAGACTATACATAATTATTACATTCGTTCTGAAAAAAAAAAAAATATGACCAATAATGGTTTAAAAATTACATTTATTCTTAAAAATTAAAGCTAAAATGGTTAAAAAAACAACATCAAAATTTAACAAAAACACTAATCCATCCTGAAAGAATATTATTGATAAGAAGCATTTTATACATTCTAATATAGGGATGTCAAAAAGTCTCGTGGATAGTCCTGTCCCGAACCCCCAATGGGGACCCCGTTAATATATTATTTATATTAATATATATATATATATATATATATATATATATTGATTATAAAAATATAATAAATAATACCAATGATTTTCAATTTTCAAAGTTCAATTAAATATCATGTTTTTAAGTTTATAGTGTAACGTTTTTAAGATGTTATAATAGTTTTATTTTAAATATATAAACTTATGTTATAAATAACTATTTTTATCCAAAATGGTTTCTTTTAGCTCAAAAAATAACTTCTTTTAGCCTAAACAACACTTTCGTTCGCCCAAAAAAAAGTCAACCCAAATGGGGGCGGGGGCGGGGGTAATCCTAGGATTCGGGGGCGGGGGTGGGGATGGGGAGGCTAGAGAATTCGGGGGCAAGGGCGGGGGTGGGGGAAAAGGAAAATTTCGGGGGTGGGGGCGGGGGATGTAATCCCCGCCCCGTTTGCCCCCGTTGACATCCATATTCTAATAGAATACATTATACTATAATATACTCTCGTTCTTCATATATATATATATATATATATATATATATATATATATATATATATATATATATTCTTTTTCCACATCAATGACAACCTTTTTAAAACATAAATCCACAAAGAAAACAATATCAAATTTTAAATATTAAAAAATTCAGTGCATGTAAAAGAATAAAAACTATAAATTCAGATAGAATATAGTAGACGTTAATGAATTGTAATTTATTCTAATAGAATGTAATCCTCAATCACTTGAGCATATATGCAAATTTATATCTTCAAGAGATTAAAAAAATAGTAAACCAAAAAAAAAGCTCTCATTTTCTTTTTTCTTCATTGCAATAGTGGATGGTGATCCTTTTTTAAGGTACCCACTCTTATTATGCACATATCAATGTGAGAGTCTAGCTAAGAAATGAGTTGTTAGGAAGTGATGTATTTTTTTCTAGTTGGCTTGATGGTATTGGTAAGATGTTATTTGCACACTTTGGTGGTATTTTGATGTTTTAGCTGGGAGTTTAGACATGTTTGGAAAATTTAGCCACATTTTGATGACATCTAGTTTATGATTTGTTAGATTAAACTTTATACAAATATTTGGTGGTGGTTTGAATGTGTAATAGGACAGTATAAGTGTTTTTTTTTTTTTTCAGATGAAAGCATGTACAAATTTAGTTTTTGTATTTAAAAAGCCTATTTGTGAATTCTATAAGTGTTTGTTTCACATGAAAGCATGTACAAATTTGGTATTTGTTATCAGTTGTTTATATGATGACATATTGTAGTATTAACATTACCATAACCTGTTTAAACTATTACTAATTAAGTCGACCTTTACAATACACATGCCTTTTTTATAAAATAAAAAAGGTGCATCATAAAATATAGAACAATAATATCAAATCATTCCCTTGACTTACTATCATCACAAAATTTTCTAATTCTCCATCATGGTAGCTTTCATTAACCGATGAGTATTATGCAATGAATGTAACATCCCAAATTTCGAGTCCAAAGATTTCATTTTTAATTAAGTAATTTATAAAATCGTTTACTGAAAACGTTGGCGATATCATATCAATCCATAAACCATCATGAACATGTCTCAAAATCAAAACATCGAATAGTAACAAATCAGAGTACAATCCCATGAATCACATAGTGCGGAAATCCGATGTGCGTGTGATGTGCAGCTACCGCGCTTCACTGAAGAGGTACCTGAAACAAAAATGAAAACTATAAGCACGAAGCTTAGTGAGTTCCCCCATCATACCACACACCATACAATAACATATTGTCAGGCAATTCTGGGGTGCCTGACTTACCCAGGTCAAGCGATTATGGGGTGCTTGACTTACCCGTCGGTCTATCTCACCCGACTACCGGGGACTATTTCACCCCTACCACTACCACATAATAATATAACACACATATATATTTAGACAGTTATGGGGTGCCTGACCTACCCAGGTCAAGCCGTTTTGAGGTCCTTGACTTACCTGTCGGTTCTTACGACCGACATATGAGGACTATTTCACCTCCTACCACTACTATCACATATAATATATCATGCTAGCACACAAACATATCATGTAAATAACATAGATTAACATCACCAAGACAATCATCTATCATACAACTCCTACTAGTGGGGCGACATTATGGTCGTAGACCCACCGCTATTGGAAGGTAACTCACCTCGTGATACTGCGTATCCAAACTCACAGAAAGTGGTCTTTAACAGCTGCTCCGATGAGTCCCGGCTATCATGATCATATTAACACTAAATCAGAGTCTATAACATTATTTAGGGTAAAATAACCATTTTACCCTTTGGTCCAAATTTGGGAACATTCATAAGACCCCACTCTAATGCATTAAATCCAACGCACCCATGGTCCATCAAGGCCCCCTAAAGGTCCATCAAGGCCCCCCTAAAGGTCCATCAATGGCCCAATTTTCCAAATTAGGCCCAACCCTTCAAATGGGGATTTTCACAATTTCTAATAAGTCTTTAGCCCAAAACAAGATAATCCTAATTAACCCAATATGGCCCCAAGGGCCTAATGCTTATGATTCCAAATTCCCAGGTCTAAATTATGCTTTACAGTGGGCTATGAGGCCCAACAGTCCAGGCCCAACCCTTTAAGGCCCAAAAGCCCAAATGAATTCACTCTGCATGCGTACGAGCGGCGTACCTAGCACGTACGTCCGACATACGCTGGCCTTGACCGCATACGGGAAGTTGACCCAGTACGCGTGGCGTACCAGGGAGTACGCCCAACATAATGGCCAACTTCCTTGGGACCTCATTCATGACTTAATCCATTAAGCCTTTACGTCTAAAATGTAGATCCAGGTCCCTTGAGACCTATTAAACCATAAAGTCACGAACTTTATGTGCTTGCATGCATGGTTGGGGTCAAACATGGTTTTGGGTCTTTTTAACAAACTTTAAAACCCACTAACACTTGCATGGTTGTGGCTTAACCACCAAGGTCCAATTTTTATGACTCTTAGTGCCTATTAGAGTCCAAAAGGACAGCTATTATGGTCTAAAATCATTAAGATGCAATAAGCCTCAACAATGGAGTCCAAAAATAACCTTAAACACCCCCATTAGCAATCTAAGAATATAATGACCAAGTTTGCAACTTGATACCTCAAATGGGTCAGAAATGGTGTTAATTTTCTAGATCTACAAGCTCTTGGTGGATCCTAGCTCCTTCTTCAAGCTCCCTTCACTTCCAAAGCATCAAAATTACACCAAAGTGCACTCAAATGGCCTCCAAATAACAAAGACACACCAAAGTGGGTTAGGGTTTTCGTGGTGACTGCTTAAGGGTGTTAGGGAGGTTGGTACAAGGGCATAATGTCCTTTATATAGGGATCAAACCCTAAAAGTTAGGGTTTTAGGTTCACCCGCATACGTTATGCGTACTCTTTGGTACGCTGGGCGTACGCGTATGGCCTCTACGCTATAATCCCTTGAGTACGCTAGGTATACATGGGAGGGTACGCCCTGCGTACGTGCCTTATCAGCCCAAAACATACAAGGCCCAAGGCCCAAGTCCAACTTTTAAAAATTAATACTCCTAAGTAATTACAAGATTAGTACCTTATAAATCCCGGATGTTACAATGAAATTTCTAAATCTTTGATCATTGTTAATGTTTTCATTACCAATTTAAAAAATATTAATGGTAAGAAACCACCATTCTTTCACTTCCATTAACATGTTACATACCATCAATAATTAACAATATTATTACATTACCCTAACTCGTAATATAACATGAGATATGAAACGAACATGGCTTGATCATAGGTTTATCTTCATCCTTTAAATACTTTTTTAACTTCTTTCAAAAAAGAATACATTATGCCAATAGACCTTGCAACCATGGGTTATAGAATGGAAAATATTTTCTAATTTGATTTCCTTTATTTATGTCTAGATTAGTGCCGAAAGTAGTGACTTTACATTCTTATGTTTTGTCTATTTAGGCCTTGTTTTTCAATTTTCAACCATGAGAAAATACAGAACAAATTTTTTATGGTATCAAAGTGGGTTATACGAACCGCTCACCCAAAAACCCTAAAATCAAAGAATTGTCATGATTAGTGATAAATCGACAATTGGTCAAATGGGACCATGTGAGGTTTGTGGAAAACGTGGTCACATAAGTGATGATTGCTTCAAAATCATAGGTTATCCAACATGGTGGTCAAGAAGGGGAAGACAACAAGAAAAGATGGAGATCAAGGCGACTGATGTAGAAACCAAAATAAGTCTTATACTAGGTCTGAACAACGAACAATATCAACAATTTCTGATTATTTTTGCACAAAAGAACAGTTCAGTTGAAGAATATGTACCAATAAGTGCCAACATGATAGGGAAGGCCAATCACTGTAATGACTGGAAGATATACTCGGGTGCAATTGAGCACATCACCTATAGATTCGATTGATTTGAAAGCAAAACATAGACCACCTATGAGTTAAAGGAAAAGGGTGTTTGAATCTTTCCTAACGAGTTACGAATCAAGGGCACTCTACATGTTCCAAAGTTTACATGTAATTTGTTGTCAGTTAGCCGATTGGCAAGAGATATTTGGTGTGCAGTAACCTTCTTTCCGGGACTTTATGTCATGCAAAACATATATACGAAGAATCTAATTGGAGTAGGTAAATGTGTAAAGGGGCTTTATTTAATGGAGATTATAGGAATTTATGTGTGTAAAACTCACTTAGTTTTAATCCTACTTTAATTATCAAATAACACACAAAAGGCAGTGAACCTATCAATTGTGGTATAGCTAAATAAGCAGGGTATCGAACACAGGGAACGGCAAATTAAATTAAAAACTAATTCTATCTAAGTTGATTAAGCAAATAGGGGTTTTTTTCTCTAGTTTTACAAGACTAGAAACTTACTAACTAAAACTAATTCAAGACTAGAAAAGGACAAATTAACTAGATTCAATAATGGGAAAGGAACTTCTGTTTAGTTCAACTCGGTTAACTTTATGGTTGATTTTAGGGTAATAGTGCAATGGATTAATTCTTTCGTTGGTTACCGATTCAAGTGATTAGGTTTATGTTCACTACCCTAATCCTTAGCAAATAAACTAATTCAAACAGTGGTCAATTGCTTAATTTAATTATATTTACTAGATTAATTATTCGGGTTAAGTTAGACTTGCAATAGCTAATTAATTCATTATTCTTAATTAACCTCTTGTTTGATGGTCATCTTACAAGCTTGCACATGAGTTTACTCAATTTCCTTATTAATCCTAGTTTCATGTTCATTAATTCTAGACATATGGTATAGTGGTCACATATCATATGAGGTTGATAATCAATAGATGTTCATGCTAATCAACTATCTTCCTATTAACAGAAAATTAATTATCATTCATACACAAGGTTCTTTAGCAAGCTAAAATAACAATTAATCACCAACTTGGAATTAATCCTACCAATCAATCAAACCATATTGTCAACTTTGTATTCCCAAACAGAAGTCTAAAGAATTTAGTTCATAACTAAGGTAAATAACAGCAAACAAATAAGTTCAAGTTGCTTAATCATGTTGATAAAACAAAAGAATTAAGTAGAATGGTGAAATTATGCCTTAATTACTCCCGGGATTGGATTCTAGCTTCCTTGGTCGACTTCTAGGGTTCTCCTGGCTTCTTATTCGCAGCTAAGCACTTCTGAAACTTCCCAGAATTCCCTCCTCTCGATTTGTGGAGTTATCTTTATATATGCGTTCCGACTCGTCGAGTCATATGGTGACTCGTCGAGTCCTTCTCACATCCTTCGTAATCCGATAACTATCTTGACTTCCGAATGATTATCCTTCTGATTCCGCGACCGGAATCGTCGAGTCAAGGATTGACTCGACGAGTAGAAGCCTTTTTATGGGTGTTTTCTTTCTTCATTCCACTCTTGAGCTCCTGACCGCTTCTCTTGCTTCCTTTCGCTTCCGAGCTTCATCTTTGGACTGAAAAACATAATTTCACACTTTTAAGTACCTTTTGTCCATAATATGCAACAATTTAGCTAATATATGAATAAATAAACTACACTTAATACACACTAAATATGCACATATCAGGAAGCGAGAGGATGGCTATGATGACCACCGTTGATGTGTGACACAACCGATTAGGCTATGCCTCGCATGATAAGTTTTCTCATCTAGATTTTTGTCAAAATACTCCTTTAGGTACAAACAATATGTTTTGTGATTTTTGTGTTGAGGAAAAATTCTTCATGTTACCCTTTCCAATTAATTCCATTAAAACAAAAGATTGCTTTGAGCTTTTACATTGTGACATTTGGGGAATGTATCGAACTCCATCCCTCACACGAGCGAACTATTTCTTAACCATTTTTGACAACTTCAGTCAGTCTGTGTGGGTGTTTCTTTTAAAACATAAATCAGAAGCCAATGATTGCTTGATTTCTTTCCACTAGATGATCAAGACTCAATTTAACAAAATTGTCAAAAGGGTTTGGTGTGATAATGGCAAAGAGTTTAAATCAAATCGAATGGTCAGTTTCTATACCGATCATGGAAATTTACTTGAGACCACTTGCTTATGCACGCCACAACAAAACGGTATGGCTGAACGAAAGCACTGTCACTTACTCGAAACCGCTAGGCCGCTCAAATTTGAAGCAAAAATACCCTAAAAGTTTTGGGGAGAGCGTGTCATGACAGCGGCACACATTATAAATAGAATTTCTTCCAAACCCATTGGAAATAAGACACCATATGAAATTATTTATAATCAAAAACCCAGTTATGAAAATTTGAAGGTTTTTGGTTGCCTTGCATATTATCATAGTAGTTAAACATGAGGTGATAAGTTCAAGGAAAGAGGGAGACCAAGAGTGTTTTTGAGTTATCCCCCGGGGACGAAAGGCTACAAGTTTATGTTGTGGAGCATGATAAAATAGTTGTGTCAAGTAATATCAGGTTCTTTGAAAATACTTTTTCATACAACACCGATACATCCCATGATAAAGATAACAAACCCGAGATTTTTGACTTCTCAACATGGTATCACGATGATCATGCTGACAAAACCATACAAGAGAATGATATAAAGGGTAACAACCCTAGAAGTGATGTGGCAGAAAACATATATGGGGATGAAATACCCGTGGAAGTTAAAACCGACTATGATGAAGGTCAAGTACATGACACAGAACAACCCACTATAATTGGTCCTATCATCCAAACAAAAGACACGAGTGTGGTGAATGATTAACCGTTCAAAGAAAAAAAGAATTAGAAGGCAACATGCTTGATTCAATGATTAAGTCGTCAAGCTCCCATCATAAATTTCTCAAACTTCACCCATCACAAATCAAGAATCCTCGACAGTACACACTATAGCTAATTTTGTTTCATATGAAAAATTCTCTGATTCTCACAAAGCCTTCTTGGGTGCCATTAGTTTAAATGATGAGCCAGAGACTTTCAAACAAGCAGTATAAGATGAGAACTGGAGAGCAATGAAGAAGGAGATACACGTTCTTGAATCAAATGGAACATGGACTCTTGAGGACTTACCTGATGGAAAACATTCCATAGATTCCAAGTGGGTATACAAAATAAAGTACGAGTCGAATGGAGAGATAGAGACGTGCAAAGCTAGATTGGTGGCAAGGGGCTTCACCTAAATGGAAGGTGTTAACTATCATGACACATGTGCTCCGGTAGCAAAGCTTGTTACAATTCGAACTATCTTGGTGGTTGCAGTAAAGATGAACCGGATGATACACCAGTTAGATGTCAATAACGCTTTTCTACATGGTGATTTGATCGAGGAGGTTGATATGAAAATTCCATAAGGCTTTGAAAAGGGTAAAGGGGGAAAAGGTTTGTAATATAAGGAAGTTGCTATATGGGTTAAAGCAAGCATCCAAAAATTGGTACCAAAAGTTTACATCAGCTTTAAATGAAGTGGGTTTTAAACAATCACACATTGATCATTCGCTTTTCATATAAAAAACCAGAAATTCCTTTATGGCAACTCTCATATATGTGGACGATGTTATTATCATTAGTGATGACTTTAAGAACATTGAAGGAACAAATACATTTCTTGATGAGAGATTTAGCATCAAGGATCTTGGCGCACTTAAATATTTTCTAGGAATCAAAGTTGCCTGTACAAAGGAAGGACTAGTTCTCAGTTAAAGAAAATATGTAATGGATATTTTGGAGGATAGTGGAATGATGGGGTGCAGACCAACTGCCTTTCCAATGGAACATAATTCGAAACTTAAAAAGGATGATGAAGAAGTGCATGTTGATGCTAGCAAATATCGAAAGTTAGTAGGTCGACTCCTTTACCTACAAGCAACCAGGCCAAACATCGCATACTCAGTTAATGTGTTAAGTCAATGTGTGGTTGATCCAAGACAAATTCATATAGAGGCAACTTTCAGAGTTCTAAGGTGAAATCTACTTCAGGGCAAGGAATTTTACTCCCAAAAGGGGGTGGTACAAGCCTTGTTTTTTACACAAATTCAGATTGGCTTGGTTGTCAAGACACGAGAAGAACTGGTTTTTTACTTCTTCCAGGAGGGCACTAGTAACTTGGAAAACGAAAAAACAATTATTTGTATCAAAATCTTTGGCAGAAGCCGAGTATTGGGCAATGACAACCACAGTCAGTGAGGTTCTTTGGTTACGATAGCTTTTGAATGAGTTGGATGTTGATCAAAATCATTCAACTCAATTATTTTGTGACAATATGGGTGTGAAACACATAGCTAATAACCCAATTTTTCATGAACATACAAAGCACATCGAGATGGATTGCTACTTCACAAAAGAACGAATTGAGTCAACGGAGGTTGAGCCATTACATGTTAATTCTAAAGACAAGATTGCATATTTGTTCACAAAGGCCCTGGACAACTGAAACTTCTACTTGACAAGTTGGGCGTTTGTAATATACACGTTTCATCTTGAGGGGAGTATAGAATGGGAAATATTTAATGATTTGATTTCCTTTTTTTATTCCTAGATTAGTGCCTTTCCTTTCTTATGTTTTGCGTATTTAGGCCTTGTTTTCCAATTGCCAACCATGAGAAAATACATAACAAAGTTTATATGGATGGGTTAACCTATCTAATTAAACCACAATGTTGATTCCTTATTTCCTTTAACTTTCAGACAACGGAAATTAGTTATCGATTTAGAAATGGATGAACAGTTACCTCTTTAGGCACATATAAAATGTTGACCTAATTTAAAAGGATATCTATAAA
Organism: Lactuca saligna; assembly: GCF_052625555.1. Lineage (NCBI taxonomy): Eukaryota > Viridiplantae > Streptophyta > Magnoliopsida > Asterales > Asteraceae > Lactuca > Lactuca saligna. Next base: position 270,319,413 of record NC_136421.1, on the reverse strand, counting down.
GTTTTTACAATTGAAATCCTCGAAAAAAACAGCTGACCGTATCGATGCAGAGAAGAATTATGAAAGAAGAAAAAGAAATATATCAAAGAAGAAGAAATCATATTATTTTTGAAATATAAAAAGAAAGAAATTTATAAAAATGATGAGAGAAAGCTGGAAAAATAAATATACCCTCAAGGGGTATATGGAAGGGTTAAAATATTCTTTTTGATAATTACAAGCCGAGGGATCAAATATATAACCAAACTAATCCAAAGGGTTAAAATATTCTTTTTGATAATTACAAGTTGAGGGACCAAATATATAACCAAACTAAAACTTCGAAAGTCTATAGGCAAAGGCCCTCTCATAGCTCCGCCTTTGTCAATATATATTGGTAAAACCTCACTCTCTTGTGGAATTCATGTTTAAGCAATTTCAAAATTTTCTTGTTTTCTCATTCTTAATTCGTATTCTTTATAAAATTTTATCTTAGGTTCTTTACAAACTAACAAATGATAGAATGAAATAAAAAAAAAAGGTAGGTCGCTATACTATATAATGAAAAGAAAATTAAATATAAAAAATATCTATATCACCTGTTATTTTTCTTAAATAAATAGGTTAATTCTATACCCTCTCTAATTGACTTGTTATATAAGTGGGTGAATACAAGAAGTACATAACTATATATAACAACATCTAATAAATATTTTGTTTTGATAATGTGACAAAAAGACTTTCTGATTGTAATTATATTCGAGTGAATATTGCTTAAAAATAAAATTAAGCAAACAAGGAGTGCTAATAATAACACTTTAAATAGGGTGATAGTTACGTGTCAGTCAGACAATGCACAGATCTTCCGATTCCGTCTCTCTTCTCCCTGCTCACCAAACCCCCCACTCTTTCTCTCTCTCATTTTTAGGGTTTTTAGTTTCCTTTGTTTTCTCATATAAAACCCATTTCCACATTTACTTCTCCTATTTTCTCTCTCGATTCACCGTCTTCTGTCGCCGCCGGCAATAGATCATACCGCTCATCATCTCTTCAAACGCTACAATCCATTCTACATTTAAAGGTTATATGCCTTTCCTTCCCCTTCTAATGATCACAAAAATATAATTTCATATATTTTCGATACCTGAGTTTGTATCTCTATACGTATGTATATCCTAATCAGGGATTTTATCAGTTGTTTAATTCTTGTTGTGGTGATTCATTCATTCTTTGATATATCGTGTATATTTGTCAAGATCGTTATAAACTATGTCTCTCTGCATTTTAGTTTCTATTCATTGATTTAAGAAGTTTTCTAATATGTTTGTTAGATCTGTAGATTTTTATTGTGTATTTATGTCGTGTTTTGATTTTCAGCTTCATTTTCGCGTAGAGAAGAAGCGATCAACAGCCGTTCTTTTCGAAACGGAATATGGCTTCTTTTGCTCCGCTTCATTGCTCTCATGTCGGAAACGATCGTCATTTGAATCCTGCTAGGCATATCCCTACCATCAAGTTGCCGAATCTAACCGGTAAAAAATTTGTCAGCAATTCCTCTCAAGATCTTACCTCTTCCTCCCTCCGATTAAAACCGATCAACCTTGATTTACTATCTAAAAGACAACCTATTCCATGTGCTGGCGGCGGCGGCGGTTCTGGTGTCGGCCATGGAAGTGGTGGCGGAGGAGGTGACGGCGGCAGTGGCGATCGGAGTGGAGGTGGAAAATCCGACGACTCTTCCTTCGACGGTTTCGGCCCAATCGGGGCTTTTCTTAGTGGATGGAGATCAAGAGTTGCCGCTGATCCCCAATTTCCTTTCAAGGTTTTAATGGAGGAAGTTGTTGGTGTGAGTGCATGCGTTCTCGGCGACATGGCATCCCGTCCAAATTTTGGCCTAAACGAGCTTGATTTCGTCTTCTCCACTCTTGTCGTCGGATCTATCATGAATTTCACCTTGATGTATCTTCTAGCACCGACTATGGCATCTTCATCCGCAACTCTCCCTTTCATCTTCTCCAATTCACCAACAAGCCACATGTTCGAGCCCGGCGCCTACAGCCTTGTCAACAGGTTAGGAACTTTCGTTTACAAAGGAACAGTGTTCGCCGCCGTGGGTTTTGCAGCCGGTTTAGTCGGAACTGCTCTGTCAAACGGACTAATCCAGATGAGGAAGAAGATGGATCCGACCTTCGAGTCACCAAACAAAGCTCCACCAACTGTTTTAAACGCCATGACATGGGCGATTCATATGGGTTTAAGCAGCAATTTCAGGTACCAAACTCTGAATGGGATCGAGTTCGTTTTAGCAAAAGGGATGCCGCCATTGTTGTTCAAGACTTCTGTGGTTGGGTTGAGATTGGTGAACAACGTGCTTGGAGGGATGTCGTTTGTGATTCTGGCAAGGATGACCGGATCACAAAACGCCGGCGGAGAAACCGAGGAGAAGAAGATGGTGGGTAGCAGTGATGAAGAGGAGTGTTCAGAGGAGAAAGTGAAGTTGTTGAGCAATGAAATTCCTTCCAAGTAATTTTGTTTTACTGTTTTATGTTTATTTAACAAAATAATTAAAAAAAAAAAGATTTAGGGGTTTTGTGATGGTTGATTATATGTGTAATTGTAGTTTTGATGGGTGATTAGAGATTAGTGCTTGAATAAGCTTTTTTGTATTATATATTAATACATTTTATGCCTTCCAACTCTAGTAGCCAAACTAACACACCTCATTTTAAGATATGTTTTATTCATTAAAAGTTGTTGAGAAAATGGGTCGAAAGTCTGAATGAATAAAGCTAAAAAAATATGTTCGTATGTGAAGTTGATGTTACACGTACCAATAATAAGTTACTTGTTTATTCCGTATCTGTTTTGACTCGGCTTTTTAACATATTTGATCTGTCCCTACATCATATTCATACTTGGAACTTGATACCAAAATAGCTATGTGCATCAATGCCAAAGGACAAAAGACAAAAGGGAAATTAGATTAGAGAACATATTGGATATTATAATTGTTTGAATTTGACTAGAACCATCATCATCCAAAATGAATATATTCTTCTCCTAATATACTTCCCATTCCAAAATACAAGTATTATACTATTATGTACATGACCTTACTCCAGATTTCCATGAAGGTCCCTTATCTTTGAAGATTAGTCTCTTTCAACCTTCAATCACCAAGTAATGACATGGACCCACTGTCTTTTCCCTTTAAGTCTTAATTGTTACACTTCATTGCACCAACTTGCATTTAATCAATTTTGGTCCCTGTGATGACAAAACAACAATAATTAATAACAAGGTTTATTTGAAGATACAAGATTGAAAATAATGTTATTATTATATCGGTGGAAAACATTTTTTTAACATTTCATCAACATTCTAACCTTACAATCCCTTTTAAGTGTAACTTTCACATTTTTTAATGCATAATTGTAGGTGTTGTGATTACTATGCAACAAAAGTACAATGTTTTTGACTTTTGATGATAGATAAATTCGTAAGAGTTGGTGTATTCAATAAACAATTTGGCTTTATATACTTGATGACGATTGATGATTAAACCTACCTCACACTTGTGGTGTTTATGGTGTTCCTGGATGTAGTCCGACCAACATCCATATTTTTTCTTGCTTTAGACCCTCCGGTCTTATAATAAAATATAGTCAAATCTCAAATGATTAAGGAATATCATTTTTCCTTGTGTTTGATCGAATAAAAAAAAGAAGTTTCACCATAATTTTTAAGCTCTTCGTCATAAATGCTCGTAGAAAATGATAACATAATGGCCAAATACAAAGAGACAAAATATATTATATAGACCAATGGCTATGATCGAAACTCTAAAATAGAGGTTAAGATGAAGAAAAAAATCAATGCAAAAATACAAAATAATAATAATAATAATAATAATAATAATAATAATAATAATAATAATAAATCCATGAATCCGTTTATGAAGAAACTTTTAGGTTAAGGGTATGGTCATTACATTTATATTAGAAAAATAATGCTACATCATCTTCACCACATCCCTACTACCACATTACAAACCATTGAAATGGTGAGCACTCCACATCACTAATACTTATTAATTTAATTTAATTTTTTATTACATTAAATAAAAAAAATTAATTTTCAACATCAAAAACGTTAAAATTATCATTTAACCCAAATCAACCAAACCCAAAAGAAATTACTCCATGTTACCAAAACCAATAACAATCAAGAAATAAAGTTTAAACATCATTTTTTTTAAACTCGAGTATATAGTAGTCCAAAATTGCTTAGGCCAATTAAATCAAGCTTAATCCATAAAAAAATTTAGCCCAATACAAATATGTCTAACCCACTTAAATTTGACTAAGCCCAACCTTTTGATTATGTACGATTGTGCCTTATTTCGCAATTTTCTTTCTTTCCATCAATGATACAGTCATACACACACGCCTCTTTTTTTTCCCCCTTTTTTATCTTCTTCTTCTTTGTCCGAAAATTTGTAGCTGTCTTGGTTCTAGTTTTGGTTGAAGATATGGTATCATAGGTTTGTTGTTTTCCTTAATCTTTTCGCATTTTGACTGGCCAATCAAAAGCTTCGTCTTTGTCGGTGAAACGCACCAAGCCACACGACACTTACACCCGGTTAGGGGTGTTCAAGCGTACAAACGCTATGTCACATCGATGTTTACGATTGAAAAGCTATCATACCGAGTAACTTTGAATTTGTTGGTTTAACTTAGAGTAGTGAAATAGATATTGCACATGAAATTACCCTCATTTTGATTAGACACTCAATCGATCCTTGTTTAAGAAAAGGAAAATTGACGTATAAAGGTAAATATGTTTCAGAATCATTCGAAAAACACCATTCATGTTTGGTATGTTCATAAAATCATCCAATTAAGGTATTTGTACAACCAAAAAAAAAAAACAACGAACTTCACATTTTGTTCAAATGTTACCTTATGGTATCCGACATTTACCGATAAAAATCAATTAAGGGAAAAAACAAGGAAAAATGACTCATGAGTGTAACTGTGTTTCAAAATCGTTCAAAAAGCACCATCCAAGTTTGGTATATTTAAAAAACATAATCCAAGTAAGGTTTTTGTACAAAAAATACCAACAAACTATATATTTTATTCAAATGTTACATACCGGTGACACATTATCTTACATGTTAAATGATGACTTGACCTAATTATTGGTAACATGACATTATTTGATATATTCTTCATTTATAAATCGATTTAAGGGTTCTTCATGAATGTTTGACTTCTTCTTCTTCTTCTTCTTTGTGATTGCACATTCTTCTATTAAATTGTTGATCTCCAACTCAAGCTCACACGTTTCAAAGACACAAAAGATATTTGATGGTATAAGCACTTGTGGGTGTGTGCATCCTTCTCGAATTTGGACATCAGCAACGAAGACTAACCCTTGAAAAAGTTTGGGGTTTGTCCTAATTGAATGGTAACTTTAACAAGCCTTATCATGTCCTTCTTCTATATATTTTTTTTGGTTATGTGATTCATTATATATATATATATATATATATATATATATATATATATATATATATATATATATATATATATATATATATATAAAATGTATCATCCCAAAAAGCATAAGTAAAAATTTCATTTTTAAATCAACCAAAATCCATCAAATCAAACCATCAAAGTATGTTAATGTGAAAATAGTTATCAGAGTAGAAATCCCAAAATCACAAAAAATGCGGAAGCATGGGTGTATGCGCTACAATCAGGCCGAACCTTACCCTTCAAACTAGAAGTACCTGAAACATAAGCTTAAACCGTAAGCACAAAGCTTAGTAAGTTCCCCAAATACCACATACCATACATCAATCATACATATCATACTAAAACGTATAATGGGTCTATTTCACCCCTAAGTCCCTTCCGAATCCATAAGTCCCTTCCGACTCCTTTGGTATCTTTAATCGGTACGGGTCTGTTTAACCCCCTACAACCAAGCATACAATCAAACTAGCAAGAGTCACAAAGACAACAAGCTCATACATACATATCAGTAAATGTCGCAAAGATCACTACTATCCTACAACATACTACAGTGGGTCAACATTGGTGTCTTCGACCCACAAGTACAATGAGGAAACTCACCTCAGTCTGAAGATAGACAAATCATGTAACATCTATTATTCAAATATTCGTTTTAACCCTTAAGTTATGCTCTATTTGCAAAGTTTAGTCCTTGATGGCATTTTCGTAATTTTAGAGTTGCTGGAGTAAGCAGGGCATATAGCCTTGTACGCAGAGCGTACTTCGTATCACCTTAATATGCAGTGCGTATGCTGCTACACGGGCATATGCAACTAGGATGCACACCCTAAATTTTAGGGTTTGGACCTTATTTAAACACATTTATGGCCACATACACCTTCTTATCTTCAGCCCCCTTCCTCATTTCAAAAGGAGTAGAAGGAATAGTATTGAGGTGGTGGTGTTTCACTCAGGGCTTTGGATCCAACATCTTGTCCCCTTTGTGCACCTTGTGGAGGTAAGAAGTTTCAACCTTGATGTAGAAAGCTTATGGGTCTATTTTTAGCTCAAAGTTGTTCCTTTTTTGGTCCTAAACTTGGTCTTTTTTAGTAGAAGGTACTCCAAGGCATTTAAGTTGTTCTTTAGGAGGTCTTTAAGGGTGTTAAGTCATAAAGTTGGTTTTTGATCACTAGTTTCTTTCCATGCAAGTGCTAGCTGGTCTTATTGGGTTAAGAGACTAAGGTTGATGGAGTTAAGGACTTAATACCATGTTAAACCATAAAATTGGAAACGTTATAGTCAAGAACATCTTTTATTGTCCAAATCTGAAGTTTAGACGTAAGTGCTTAAAGGATTAAGCACTTAATAAGAGGGGTGGTGAGCAGCTACATACGATGGGCGTATTGAGGGGTACACTGCACGTACGAGGCCAACTCCTCGATCCTTGGTCAACTGTGAAGTACGCCCTATGTACACGTGGAGTACGCCCGACGTACTGCCATTTAGAGGGACATTGGAAGCGAAGTTGTCCTGAATACCAGAGAGATCTAAGAGATGGTAAAGTCAAAATGTTTGACTCTACTTAAGGTAAGTCCACTGTCTAACTTTATTAAGTTCCTATTTGGAGATTCTTAATACATGATGTAATGTAATTACATTTTGATGTTTTGTAGAATCAAAGGAAGCTTAAAGAAAGAGTAAGTTGATTCTGATCATGAAGAAATGGATTTCAATTACATGGTTCGATGATCAAAATTTTGAGCTGCTACTTAAGAGTTATGATAAATTGCTTAAGAATAGATAACAACATAGTTTTCACTTGTATTTGCATTGTAAGGACAAGTTTTCCACACTTTTATAAATAAAGAAAAAAATTGAGTTTTATCTTATTTTAAATTTCCTTACAATGACATTTGTGAAAAATTGTTGCTTATGTGTTTCCATTGATAGCAATATTGGAAAATGGATTTGATTCTTTCGTTTGTGGTAGTGTCAAAATTTACCAAATAAGGAAAGATTCTCATCACCCAAGTTTCAATTGTCCAGAAACTTAGGATCGTGCAACTTGTATTGTGTGATGGATGAGAACCTTTATCTTTGGGAAATTTAGACTGATTTCTTGTTCACATGTATATGTGAGTCAAGTGAAGGACTAGGGGATCAGGTACACTTGGTTGTGCACTGATCAGGTCACCACAAAGAACAATAAGGCTATTCGTCATGAATTACTAAAGTTTAGTAAATATGGTTATACTTACAAGATTAAGTGTCATTCTAAATCATTGGAAAAGTTTCAATGTATAGTAGAGCGAATAAGAAGAATCAAATTAGGCAGAAAGATAAAAGTTTCTCCAATCTGAAAAGAAGGGAGGGTACTTGAGTATCGTCTTTTATGATCATCTTAATGATTATGGAAACCGTATCACAATTGATCCTATAAGGACATCTTAGTGCATTTGTATGGCTAAGAAGAGGAATCGTGAATTATAGAAATGCTTAAATCAAATAGATGAATCATACTTCGTTCCAAAATCAAGTCTTAGAGTTGCACTCCAAGATGGTGCCTTGAGTGACATAATCTTAAGAAAGGTTTATAACACTTATCAAATATAGAGTAAAATATTACTTACTCTTGTACATTTGAAATTGGTAAGTTGTGATGTTTTGGATAAAACAAAGATCAACTAAGACCGATTGTAAGAAGTGTTTGTCTTGATAAGAAATTGCACCAACTCTTGAATATTTGTTTGTCATAGAATGTTGTTGACAAAGAGAAACTAATATGTCAAGAGGTCAGTGGGAGTCTTAAATATCTTGAAAAGTTTCAAGAACTAATCAATAATAAACCTGTTATTAATCACTAGCACACGACTTGAGGTCTGTAACCTATCGTGTTGACATATTTTTGTTTCTGTGCCCATTCCAGGTAAAGTTGACTATGCATGTGATTTCTGAGAGTTCTCAATTGGTTGAATGACAACCTGGAAGCAATGTTAGTCCCTCGTTTTTCCAGGTGGCAAGAAATTAAGATTGAACAAGTTCAGTTCGTATGAGTTTGGATTTGTCACTAACCTTGTCTTGTGGTCATGGTTTTGACAAATTCACATGGATAGGAACACATACACCATAAAATCTAAGTGTCATAAGGTTTCTCTCCAATTCATGAAAATGATTGTGAGCAAATGCTTTCACTAAGTAGATTTTAAGGAGATAGAAATTGTGATATTTGCATTCTCAATTTCGATTATGATTATGACATCTTTCTTCATAGTTCGAATTGTGACAAATAGCAAAAGGTCTAAACATTTGAGGCTTATTTATGTAAGTTCTAAAATTATTTAGACACACATGTGAGATATCTAAGGAAAGGTGTATGAGTTTGAGATGCCTATATAAAGTCTTATCGAAGCATCTCGTATCAGAAATTTGAACTTTGGTAAGAAAGTTAACAAGTATTGATTTCTAGAAGTCCAACTTATTTCTGGGTACATGTCAAAGCTAGTGGGAGCATACGTGTTATGCTCATAAGAATGTGATTATTATGCTAGTAGGAGCACAATTATTATGTTAAGTGTTGCGAGTTAGCAATGTTAATTATAGAAAACAAAAGTTTCAATTCGTAAAGTTGCAAGGTTTGAAAAGTTGTTTTACTATAATTAAGGGAGAGGAATTCATACTTCATTTCAAATCTAAAAGCTTAGATTGATATTTTTAATTAAATTTAGTCAATGATATATATATATATATATATATATATATATATATATATATATATATATATGAATGTTGTGTTGAAAAGATTTGACATAAGGAAATTATATATGTGGAAATATTATAGCAAGAGACTGGTAAAGTATCATGTATTTATGTGAAACATTATGTATCGTATCTCATATGCTTCGGGTATAGGATCGATACATATGCTATGATATTAATATGTTCTAATTTTCCATATGTCTAGGGGATTTAAGAGGGAAAATGGACTAGAACGAGATGTGACTAAACTGGTTAAGCAATTATCGAGGACAATCTGAGGTTTACCAAAGATTAGTTGCTTATGGACAGTTGGAAGTATATTGTAAATTTTGGAAGGACCATATTGACATACTCTGAGAAGAGGTAACTCTTGTTCAGAAGTGATAATCAAAATGGGAATTTAGAAATGTTACCATAAGTGGAAGTTAATAATTAAATATGTGTAAGATTATAAAACTTAAATGCAAGAAGGATGTTCAAAGGAATATACTTTGAATATGAGACTTCGTTTCCATTGAATTGCTCACCATTGGAATACTTTGTAATGTATGTTGCCAAGTCTCTGTGACTTTTGTGCATAGTTATTATAAGAGGATCATTTCATATAAGTTTAGAATCTAACAGATAACAGTAAATGGCAAGAGTTTGGTATTCTTACATTTATGATAAGGATTTGGAATTGTGAAATGGGTGTCATTGGAAATGTTTACAATTGATTTATTTCACAAAGTAAGGACCATAGGTAAAACATAGTGTGCATGCTTGGAGCATGGGATGACTATTATTTTAATTTAAGTATTAAGTTGATCAATCAAACCATTATACAATGAATAATATGTAATCAATATGGTGACTAAGTAAAAGGTGTTTTATTTATATTCAAAAGTTTTGAGACCATATTGGATTCAATTATTATTGTGTTTCAATTTGCACCAAGAGATGAGAGTTGTAGTTTGCAAGTCGGTTGCACATTGACATATGTAAACACACTAGTAACTTGGTGTTATAAAACATATTGTAGATTGTCTAAAGGTGTTTAGACATAACACAAGTTTGCTGCAGTGTTCATGAGTACTTCTGGAATAAGATTCGATTAATGGATTAAACTCATGCTCATCTGAATCACTTCATGGATTTTATCACGAGTGATTGTGAGACGATAATATCTTATATTCTTGAAACCAAGACATGTGAGTTGTAGTTTGAAAGTCGGTTGCACATTGACATATGTAAACACACCAGTAACTTGGTGTTATAAAACATATTGTTGTGTGTGATTTGATAAATAAGTACAAGCAAGAATTTGAGTCGAAGTTTATCCATTCCTTTTACCCAAAGTGGGATAAAAGCGATATATGCGGTCCCCTCGATGATTTAGTGATGACAATACTAAGCGCTTGGCCAAGCCTGGACTGATTTGATTTGTTCAATTAGTCAGTCGTCAAAAATCGGAAATCGGGAAACAACACATAGACAAAGAGAATGATTATAATCCATGTCTCAGTCTATACGATATCTAGGATGAAGGAGTATATGATCCCTTATCTAATAGACGTGTCATTTACTAGGTAAGAGTTCGACAATGGCTTTTGAGAGCTACGATTGCTAGTCGGGATTTTGGAGTCGTACCTGCAATAGTAGTTATTAGACTTATCTAAGTGGGAGACTATTGGATTTGGTGTCTAAGCCCATAACTATAATTGGTATGTACTCGACCCGAGAGTAGCATCGTCCATTTGGGTTACCTTCACCATAACAATCTGATAGTATGGATATTTAAGAAAGAGGTTATTTATGATTTATTAATATATTACAAGTATAGTATATTAATATGAAATCATATTATTTAATTAGTATTGATCAAGAATTAATTTGAAATTAATTTAGTGATCAAAAGATACTAATTAAATTAACAGGGAATGATTATGTAAATCAATGATATATAGTGTTTCGGCTATTGATCCATGTTGGGCTAAGTTTATGAAAGTATCTATAAGAGTTAACCCACATGAGATATGGATCATAACCCAAGTGTATGGATTAGGGTTTATCCATGACTCTGTTGGATTAGTGTCTAAGTCCATAACTATTTTGGTATGTACTTGATCCGATGGTGCATGGTCCTTTTGGGTTGCCTTCACCAAAGCAACTTGATTGGAGAAATAAATAAAGAGAGAGAGGATATTATGATTTATTAATATGTTATAAGAATAATATATTAAAGGAGAAATCATATTTGTTTAATTAATATTGGTCAATAATTAATTAGGAATTAATTTTATGATCAAGTGTAATTAATTAAACTAGAGGGGTTGATTTGTAATTATGTGATAGTTACAAAATAAGGTAAGGATTATCTTAAATATATGGTGAACGAATTTGAGGTGATAAGGCCTTAGAATTCGACTATGATAAGGATTCAAGGATTATCTTATGGGTTGCTTTGTGGATAAGCAACTAGATAAGGATAATGATTGAAACCCTATCTCTACACCTATATAAAGACCCTAAGGCTCATGAATTCGTGTATCTCTTCCCAAGAAGTCCTAAGGACGAATTCTAACCTCTCTCCTCTCTCTTTATATCTTCTCCATTTGCTCTTGGTGTTTGTAAGCCATTAGAGGAGTGACACTTGTGACTCTAAGCATTCCAAAGTCAATTCAAGGACGAATTAGGATTGTTATTACTCTATAACAATCAAGGTAAGTTCTTAAACCCATTCATATGTTAATATCGATTTCATATACTAGAATTAGGGTTTATAGTCTTGGATTCAAAGCATGTACAATAGAGAAACCTAGATCCAAACATTAGGGTTTGTATGAGCACATAGGATGTCTTATGACCAAAACCCATCAGTGGTATCAGAGCCTAGCTTGCTTTCAATTGTATTGATGCATTGTATATCTAAAAAATTCGATTTTTTGGCGTTCTAGAGGCTGGACTCGCTGAGTCCATAGCTGAACTCGCCGAGTCCAGGCTTGACTCGACGAGTCAACTCGTCAGATAATGCTTATCTCGGGATTTTTTGCTGTTTTTGCATATGGATAGTTACCTTATCAAGTTAGATCAATATTAATCCGATTATATGATATATTTGACTATATTTTTGATCTAAATGAAGATATTTATCAATTAATAAGATAATTCTTTCCTTATAAGATAATTGATTAATTATTTTGAGTAAATTGATAAATTGTTTTGCAAGAAATCATTAAATAAATCAAATATGGATAATTATGTGATTAAATGTTAATTTAAAATTATTTGTTATTTGATCCTTGTTGTTATGAAAAGTTTCATATTTTCCCCTTTAGGTTTTATAGTTTAAATTTGAACCCAAAAGTTTTGAAGTTTTGAAATTTAAATGGTTAAAACCCTAATGTTTTGAAAAAAGGTTTCAAAACTTGCCCTCAAGTTTTGAAATTTAAAAGTTGATTAAAAGTTAATTAGGAATGTTAAATTCTAAAACCCTAGTAATGTTTTGAAAAGTTCAAATACACCCTTATGGTTTTATTAATTAATTAAGGAGTATAATTAAAAGAGATTTAATAAATCCATAAAAGTTTAGGTTAACCGTTTAATTGAATTAAAAGCGTAATTATTAAAGTTAACCACATAGTATTTTAAAAGTATAAAATGCACCCTATACTATATATAACATTAAAAGTCTAACATTATATATATGTATGAGTAAAAGTCAGTCTTACCGTTAGTAGGCCTCATTCACGAAGCTGGTCTATAAGGGGTGTTTAAGGAAATTGCCTATAAAATGGCGATTGAATGGGTATCCACTCTTACCACCGCACTCTTGACTAGTGGAGGGTCGTTAGCCGAACGGGTAGGATAGGATGAAACCTTCCATTATAAGTATAATGAATTTCTAAAGTAACTAAATGTTTTTCTAATCCCCAATCTTAGTTACTTAGGCAAAAGTGAATTGATGCAATTCCATGAAATTACACTTTGTGCCCTTGCGAAGACGTTAGTGGAGCGTGTGTGGTTTACTGGCACACTAAATGGTTCTAAGCAAAGGTTGCAAAGGGTGACTCAATGTTTGTCATAGTTCGGTGGAGCGTGTGTGGTTTACCGGCACATTGAATAGGTGACTGTAACGTGTGAGGGCACCATGTAAGTTTGCATGGTTATTTACACCCGCTTTGTGATCCTTGGCATCCCAGTCACAAACAAGAGGGGCATATCGAGATTTAAACATGCCATTGAAAGTTCAATGAATCTCAAAGGATCTAGGAGTTTTCATAGATTTAAAACTTAAATTTCTTTTTCGTTTTTCGTGGTGGAAATTAGTGAATCGTCATTCACTTACCTTCAAATATTCTGCAATTAGGGTTACGACATCCCTCTCCCGAGTTGTAGAATATTGTGTTGGGTCCTAGCCTTAGTATTTTATTTGGGTGATTTACTAAGGACTCAATCTATCAACTAACTTGAATTCGTTTTTCTCCCGTTTTGTAGATGTCAAAGTTCGACAACTATGGTCTTCCCAAATCCCGTGGAACAAGCATTCCACATGAAGATGATATTCCACGATTCGATCGAGGAACAAGAGATCATGCTTCACTTCCTCCTCCTCCTCTAATTATTCTCCTTAACCCACAAGTTCAAAGGCTTGAAAAGTTCAAGATCACTCAAGCCCTTTTGGCAAGTGAACATAAAGAAGGAAAGTCGGTGTGTGCATACGTCCTAGGGATGAAGTCACACTGTTGGGATTCGTTATCTGTGAGGAAATGGCTGTTGATTGGGTTCTTCATTCACTTCCTAACTCATATAGTGAGTTCGTAAGAGAGTACTATATGATGAACCGCGACGTGACCCTTATAGATCTCACCTATATGCTTATTGCTGCTGAATCAGCAATGGTTTGGCGCAATAGAAAAGCAAAGTTGATTGGTGAATCTGCCTTCGAGACCTCTATGGATATAGACAATGACAACGAAAGACATGCTATGATTGAAAAGATTGATCATAAGAGAAAGGCGATGTCTGAAGTAGTTCCATGTCCTGTTCCAAAAAGAGTCAATTTGCTTTTATTGCCAAGAGAATGGGCATTGGAGATGAAGCTGCCCTATTTACCTAAGAGATCTAAGAGATGGGAGAGTCAAAACGTATGACTCTAATTTAGGTAAAATCCATTGACTAACTCTTTTAAGCTTCATTCTAGATTCTGAATACATAATGTGATAAGATTACAATTGATGTTTTGAAGGATCGAAGAAAAGAAAAGAAGCTTAAGGGAAGAAGTGAGCAGAATCTAACCGTGAAGGAATGGATTTCGATCGCGTTTCTCGAAGATTAGATTTTTGAGCTACTACTTAGAGTTAGAATTAGATTGCTAAGAAAGATGCATTAGCATAAGTTTTTCAATGAGTTGCATTTTAAGGACAAATTTTTCCGCAATAAAATAAATTTTGATTTTAAATTTTATTTATTTATCCTTACAATGGCGTGTATGAAAAATTGATGTTAAAATTATTAGCAATAATGGATTTGTTTCTTATTGTGTTATGGAAAGTCAAGAATTTACCAAATAGGGAGAGTTTCTCATCGCCCAAGTTTCAATTGGACAGAAACTTGGAATCATGCAACTTGGTTGCACGATGAATGAGAAATTTCATATTTTGGAAATTAGACAAATTCGTTGACAAAGTGTCAAGTGAAGGACTAGGAGATCGAGTACACAAAGTTGTGTGTTGATCAAGTTCACCATAAGAGTAACAAATATATTCGTCATGATTTACTAAAGGTTTAGTAAATATGATTATACTTACAAGATTAAGTGTAATTCTGAATTGATTAAAGGGTTTAGATCAATTGTAGAACGAATAAGAAGAATCAAGTAGGCAGAAAAAATAAAAAGTTTCTCCAATCTAAGAAGAAGGAAGAGTAGCTTTTATGCTTTATAATGGGTCTTGATGATTAAGAACCATATCTCAATTGATCCTCTAAGTGAGTCTTAGTACAATTGTATGTTTAAGAAGATGATTCAAGAATTGAAGAAATGGTTAAATCAAGAAGTCAATCATACTTCATTCCAATAAAAAGTCTTAAAGTTAAGATTGTGACAATGAGTGAAAAGTATTAAAGGTTTATAACATTCATCAAATGTGGAAATTTGTGATGTCTTGGATAAGACAAAGGCCAACTAGGACCAATTTATGAAGTGTTTCGATAAAAAGCTACACTAACTCTTGAATATTTGATTGTCAACAAATGTATATTGACAAGAGAATCTTATATGTCAAGGAGTCAGTGGGAGTCTTAATGATATTGAAAGGTTTCAAGAAGAAATCAAATAAACCTTATTGATCATCACTAGCACACGAGTTGAGGTTTACTGTTGGATTAGTGTCTAAGTCCATAACTATTTTGGTATGTACTTGACCCGATTATGAGCAAGGTCCTTTTGGGTTGCCTTCACCATAGCAATATGTAGGATGAATTAAGGAGAGAAAGGTTTAAATATGATTTATTAATATATTATGAGAATAATATATTAAAGGAGAAATCATATTGTTTAATTAATATTAGTCAAGAATTAATTGATAATTAATTTTGTGGCTAAAAGAGATTAATTAAATATAGGGGACTGGACTGCAATTATTGGATAATTGAGTTATTGGGCTAAGGAATGCTAAAGGAATAAGGGGTGAACGAAATTATGATGGAAGCCCATCATATTTTCGTCCATAGCCTTGTCCAGAAGGTTCCATGGGCTGCTTAGAGTTTAAGCTGTCCATTAGGGTTTTGACTGAAACCCTAGCAGCCCACACAAGTATATAAAGGACCCCTTAGGCCCCAAAAACGTGAACAACTGATTCTCTAGGGTTTCTAGTCGTTTTTGGGCAGCCTCCTTACTTCTCCTCTTCATCCAAGTTGTATATGGTGTTTGTGACTCCATTAGAGGTACTACACTTGTGGTACTTGCTTTCAAGAGCTAAGAAAATTCAAGGAACTAGTTGTTATTGCTATATAACAACAAAAGGTATGTATTCTAGCTTTATATATGAATTTCGAAAATTATAGTAGCATGCCAGGTTTCTTTTTGTGTTCATAAAGCTGTATAACTAATAGTGAAAACATAGATCCAATACTAGGGTTGCATGCACACATAGGATTGTTTGTATAAAACCCAACATTTACAACCTATCGTGTTAACATTATTTTTGTTTCTGTTTCCAATTGAGTTAATTATGCATGCGAGTTCTTTGAGTTCTCATTTTGAACGCATAAAAGGCAAGACACCTTGATCAATGAAAGATACATTGATAGGAAAAGGTGAGTTGCTTAACTACTTGGAAGACGTGGTGGGCAGCTATGCTACCATAAGGCAAGAAATCAAGATTAAGAAAGTTCAGTCCATATGAGTTTGAATTTGTCGTAAACTTTGGTTTTAACAAATTCACATGGATAGGAACAAATACACCATTTAAATCTAAGTGTCATAAAATTTCCCCCTTCATAAAAATGATTGTGAGGAAATGCTTTCACTAAAAAAGATTTTAAGAAGATAGTGATTGTAAAGTTGCATTCTCGAATTCAATTATGGTTACGGTATCCCTTTCCATGATTTGAATTGTGAGGTTTGGCAATTAGTCTTAATAGTTTAGACACACATATGAACTATCTAAAGCAAAGGTGTATAAGCTTAAGAGGCCTTGATAAAAGATTATTAAAGCACTAAGTATTAAAAACATGAACTTAAGAAATTCAATAAGTATTGTTTTTCTAAAAGTTAAGCTGTTGGGGGCATAAGTGTTATGTTTATAATAATCATCATGATAGTGGGAGCATAAATGTTATGATTGTATGATTATTAAGGAAAGTTTTGCAAGTTGGCAATATTAATTATAGAAAAACAAGAGTTATACCTTGCAAAGTCGTAAGGGTTGTATAGTTGTTTTGCTATAATTAAGGGAAAGAATATTGTGCTTCATTTCAAATCTAAAGGATTAGGTTGAGAAATGTTAATAAAATTAGTCAAGGTTACATAGTGTGTTCTTAAAATTTCGATTATGATTACGGTATTCCTCTTCACAATTCGAATTTTGAGAACATAGCAAATAAAACATTTTGCATCGTGTCCCATACGCTTCGGGTATAGGATCGATTGCAAATGCTTTAATGTTTGACCATTCTAAAATTTTCCAAATGTCTAGCGCATTTAGAGGGAAAAGGGACTAGAATTGGTTTTGACTAAAATAATTAAACAACTATCAAAGGACAATCCAAAGTTCGACGAGGATTGGTCGCTTGTGAGTAGTTGGAAGTATAGTATTGGAAGATATGGAAATGTTCTCATATTGGATGGACCGTATCGACATCATTACGAATAGATAAGATTCTATTAAGAATGAGTTGTCATATGGAAAATATGGAAGCGTGTCCATATTGGGAATTGAATATTAAAAAATCTATGACTAGATTAGAAACTTTTATGCAAAAGGATGTTCAAAGGAATGTACTTTGAAAGAGAGAGACATCATATCTAAGGAATTGTCTTGTAACAATCTTCGATAGAGGACTTTGTAATATCATTGGCAATAGTCTTTGTGACTTTGGTGCAGTGACATTACGAAAGGTTCGTTGCGTAAAGTGTTAGAATCTAGTATATTCTATAAGTAACAAGAATTTGATATTCTTACACTTAAGAAAATGGATTTGGAGTTGTAAAATGAGAATGATTGGAAATGTGTTCAATTTGTCTATTTCACAAAAGTAAGAACCATAGGTAAACATTGTGTGCATGCTAGGAGCATGGGACAAGTGTAATAATTCAAGTAAGAAGTTGATTAACCGAAACGACAAATAATGAGTAATCGATATGGTGATAAATAAAACGTGTTTTATTTATACTCAAAGGTTTAAGGCCATATGGGATTAGTATTATTCTTGTGTTTCACCTTGCATGTTTTGACTTCTAGAATAATTGAGTTTATTAAGAATAATCGAATTATTCGAACGGACCACAGTCGTTCATATGTTGGAAGTAGATATGATTGAAGACTGTCGTGAATTGATGTGTGGATTGTCTAAAAGAGTATTAGACATAAGCAAATGTTTGCTGCAACGTTCATGAGTGCTTATGAATATGATTTGAGCATTGGATTAAACCCACGCTCACTTGGATCACTCCATGAATTGTATTACGAGTGATTGGTGAGACGATAACATCTTATATTCTCTAAACTGAGATGTGTGAGTTGTATCTTGCGAATCGGTTGCACGTTGATAATATGTAAACGCTCTAGTAACTTGGTGTTATAAAACATATTGTTGTGTGTGATTCGGTGAGTGAGTGCAAGCAAGCATTGTATCAAAGTTTATCCGTTCCTTTTATTCAAAGAATAAAAGCGATATCTTTTGGGCCCCTCGATGGTTTAGTGATGACAAACGTAAATGCTCGGCCGGGCTAGGGGTAATTTGATTTGTTCAATTAGTCAGTCATCATAAATCGGAAATCGAGATATAGTACAAAGATAATGATTTAAAATCATATCTCATATGATATCTAGAATGGAGGAATATATGATCCCTTATCTAAGCACACGCGTATCTGATATGATCAGAGTTGACAGCGGCTTTGGAAAGCTACGATTGCAGATCGGGATCCGAAGTCATACGCAGAATAGTTGTTAGACTTATCCAAGTGGGAGACTATTGGATTAGTGTCTAAGTCCATAACTATTTTGGTATGTACTTGAACCGATGGTGCATGGTCCTTTTGGGTTGCCTTCACTAAAGCAACTTGATTGAAGAAATAAATAAAGAGAGAGAGGATATTATGATTTATTAATATGTTATAAGAATAATATATTAAAGGAGAAATCATATTTGTTTAAGTAATATTGGTCAATAATTAAATGGGAATTAATTTTATGATCAAGTGTAATTAATTAAACTAGAGGGGCTGATTTGTAATTATGTGATAGTTACAAAATAAGGTAAGGATTATCTTAAATATATGGTGAACGAATTTGAGGTGATAAGGCCTTAGAATTCGACTATGATAAGGATTCAAGGATTATCTTATGGGTTGCTTTGTGGATAAGCAACTAGATACGGATAATGACTGAAACCCTATCTCTACACCTATATAAAGACCCTAAGGCTCATGAATTCGTGTATCTCTTCCCAAGAAATCCTAAGGACGAATTCTAATGTCTCTCCTCTCTCTTTATACCTTCTCCATTTGCTCTTGGTGTTTGTAAGCCATTAGAGGAGTGACACTTGTGACTCTAAGCATTCCAAAGTCAATTCAAGGAGGAATTAGGATTGTTATTACTCTATAACAATCAAGGTATGTTCTTAAACCCATTCATATGTTAATATCGATTTCATATACTAGAATTAGGGTTTATAGTCTTGGATTCAAAGCATGTACAATAGAGAAACCTAGATCCAAGCATTACGGTTTGTATGAGCACATAGGATGTCTTATGACCAATACCCATCAGACTCTTGGAATCCTACACTATATAAATGTTGTCTATTAGCCAAAATCATGTGCCTAATGCATTCTAAGAGAATCATAACCGAGTTTGGTGGCGTCTAACCTCTCTCTCAAAGTCCTTCTTTGTTCATGGTGTTTGTGAACCATTTAAGGCATCACACTTGAGGTGTTTAGCTCTTGAAAGGCCAAAACTATAAGCTACAATAAAGAGGTATTATTCTAACTAGTTTTATGATTCATGTACCAAATTGTATGCTAGATGTAGGCTTCATGCATTGGAAATTTTATTGCAAGTATAATTAGAGAAAACATAGATCCAAAGCATTTGGGGTTGCATGTGCACCATAGGAGTCTTATAGTGCTTAAAACTATAAGCTACAATAAAGAGGTATTATTCTTCTCCTTCTCCTTCTCCTTCTCCTTCTCCTTCTCCTTCTCCTTCTCCTTCTCCTTCTCCTTCTCCTTCTCCTTCTCCTTCTCCTTCTCCTTCTCCTTCTCCTTCTCCTTCTCCTTCTCCTTCTCCTTCTCCTTCTCCTTCTCCTTCTCCTTCTCCTTCTCCTTCTCCTTCTCCTTCTCCTTCTCCTTCTCCTTCTCCTTCTCCTTCTCCTTCTCCTTCTCCTTCTTCTTCTTCTTCTTCTTCTTCTTCTTCTCCTTCTCCTTCACACAAGATTACTCACAAATGGCTCACAGACTCACAAAATGCTCTAGGGTTTCGTGGTTAGGTTTTGGGACTTGGTGGCTAAAAATAAGGCCATAAGGTGGGGATTAAGTTGCTTAAATAGGGTGCAAAACCTTGAAATTAGGGTTTCATTCTGGCAGGCCTACTCGCCGAGTTGATGGCTCTCAGCTCGTCGAGTAGATGACTTAAAACCTGCGTCCAATCTCGCTTCTACTCGATGATTTTGGGGCTCCCAACTCGTCAATTAGCTTTACAAAAATAAACAAATTACAATTAAATGCGTACCAGGAATGAGACCTTACAAAAAACAACCCTGAAAGTAAGTTTATGATATGCTCAGTATGCCATTTTTTTAATTTTTAGATTTTGGTTCATATTTGTTGTTGTATTGGTTATTTCACTCCTTGATCCTTTGGTTTATGTAGAAAGCAGAAGAAAGGTGTGGTTTTTGGGAATGGGTAGAACCTGATGAAACACTTGAAGTTGTGCAATATGAAATTTTGAGCCTTAGAAAAGAGCCGAGATAAGTAAATAATAAAAAATTTATTATTAAGTGTTTGTTGGTTGTTTTCATTGTGATGTGTTTATTTAGTCTTTTGAAGTAATAATTGTAATCATCAAGAAGTAGATTAATGTTAAGGTTGTGTTGGTTGTAATCTTTTAGATTGTGAAATGGTATTTCGAATCTTTTGAAGTTGTATTAAGATGTAATATACTTTGTAACACTTATTTTGACATGAATGAGATCTAATTTGTTATATTATTTTGATATGAAACAGATTTCACAGAAACAGATTTCAAAGTAGGATGATAAAATAGAAATTGTTTTGACCAATTTACCCTTGGATTTGCAATTTTGGTAAAACAAATTTCATATAAACGGATTTCAAAGTAGGATGCACATTAATAGAAATAGTTGTACTACAAAATACCCTTAACACATTAATCAAATTAACCTTGAAGCATGTTATGACTAAAATACCCCTTAACTATTATCGTAGTAACATTACATCATTCTAGTAGTAAGGTAGCATAGTTACATTACAAAAAGACTTAAGGTTTGTTACCAATTCCATGCAAAAGACTAAAAGTTTGTGTTAGACAAAAGATACTAGTAGTAAACAAGCACATCATTCTAAAGTTACTAGCTTGTTTTGACTGCAACCAATCCTTCCTTTGGGGACAAGTTTCTTTCTTAGACCAATCTCAGTTATATGTTTTGAAACTTTCCTCTTTCGCACATGCATCTTTCCAATTCTTGAAGCTCTGGGAGCTTGAACAGGAGCTTGAATAGGTTCTTATACACGTTCTTGTACATGTTCTTGAACGGATTCTCGTGTAGGTTCTTGTACGGGTACATGTACACTTCCACTTCCACTTGTACTTCCCCTTCCTGAGAAAACAAACTAATATTAGTTCCTAATTATATAGAACTACACTAAATCAATTCATTTTTACCTTTTCGTGGACAGCTTGATTTCTTGTGTCCAATGCTCCTGCAAGTACTACACCTTGGCAACCATTTTGCACGTGATATTGTATGCATCTTTTTACTAGTACCTTCTAATTCTGACTTATCCTTTGTTCGTTTAACTTTTGGTCTGCCTGATAGTCTTTTTTTTGGAGGTAAAGGCTTTCGATAAGTTGTTTTCGGCTACATTGGACTACCATTTAAAGGGTGGACATTGTAAGTGTAGCTTGAAAGGAAACTTTGTTTTCTAAAGCAAGGTGCCATATACGACTCTACATCATGATTCAGGTATGCAATTGCAGCCAAGCCATGCAAGCATGGGATACCTCTCAATTGCCAACTTCTACATTCACATACCCTTATGATTAGATCCATAGCAAATGCATCATTACCAAATCTTACTTCAAATTGCTGAAAGTCGCTTGGATAAACTCCCCAAATTCTGTAAAAAATAAGCAAGTTAACACCCCAAATCAAATCAATCATTAGCTAATGTAAATTAAAAAAAAAGCAAGTTAACACCCCAAATCAAATCAATCATTAGCTAATGTAAATTAAAAAAAAAGCAAGTTAACACCCCAAACCAAATCTTACTTCAAATTGCGTCCGAAAATGTAGAATCATCAATTTCGTCTTCATCCTCTACAACCGAATCATATTCATCAGGATTCTCCTCCTCAATCCAATCAAAAATGGGTTCATTGTACTGATCAATGTACACATTAATTCTTTTTTGTTGGCTTCCATTACCAACATTAAGGAACTCTCTGTAATCTCCTTCATTCTGAATTACTCCTAAGCCTTCACTCAACCTTTCATGTGGAAGACAGTAGTAAACATCCTTGCAGTTGATATTCTTTGTGAGCTTTTCAAGGAATGTAATGAAATTTGAAAATACCATAGCATTGAAGTCGACATCTCGTATAGATGCGATAACTGGGTCGAAATATACAAGGGGGGTGGGGGAAAATACACCATTATAGTGGACATCCATGATCAGGGATGATCCCTTCGTCATTACAGTTGAAGAAACAGAAAGGGATTTCAATTGCAAAGGTTCGACATTGAGAACGAAGAGAAAGGGGAACGAAGGAACGAAAGCGGTGGTTTTTTATTCTATTTTATTTATGTGCCCTAGTTCCAATTAACATTCATATAATGTGTCAAAAATGTCAAGTAATTTCATTTAATGCCACATAATATGCCAAATCAGCAAAAACCTAAGATCATCAGACATATTGCCTTAATGTGTATAGGTCAAACACGTTTAGTTGTCAAATGTGTACGAAAAAATATCGTTACATTAATGTGTACAAACCCTATACTACGTTACCTTTCTATGTCATTAACCCATTTGGAAACCAATTTTGGGATTTTGGAGAAATGAAAAGGGAAAGAGATTTTGGGGACTAACTTTGTAAATTACTCCATCCAAATCTTTATTTCAAATTCAGAACTTCCCTCTCCGATTCCCCTATTATTCGTCTCGTGTTACGACTCTTTCGTAAATGGCTTCCGAATCTATGAAAAGAGATTGGTCTCTTAAAGATTTCGAGATCGGGAAACCCCTTGGTAAGGGCAAATTCGGCCGAGTCTACCTCGCCCGTGAAGTCAAGGTAACACATTCATTTCAAATTGTGCAATTAGGCTGTTAAATCACTCGATTTCCATGAAATTAGGGTTTAACTCGACGAATTTGGCTTTGTCTGTTCCTATCAGAGCAAGTACATAGTCGCCCTGAAAGTGATATTTAAAGAACAGATTGAAAAGTACAAACTCCAACACCAGCTCAAAAGAGAGATGGCGATCCAAAATAGCCTTCGTCATCCCAATGTTCTCAGACTTTACGGGTGGTTTCACGATTCAGAAAGAATCTTCCTAATTTTGGAGTACGCTCATGGAGGTGAGCTCTATGGAGAGCTTCGTAAATCTGGTCATTTGTCCGAGAAGCAAGCTGCCACTGTAATATTCCTATCCCTCTCTCTATCTCTCTCTTAATCCATTTTTCTAATCTGATTTATTGATGGTGATCTTCAGTACATTGCTAGCCTTACACGGGCATTAGCTTATTGTCATGAAAAGCATGTAATCCATCGAGATATAAAGCCTGAGAATTTGTTGCTAGATCATGAGGTATGTTAAGATGAATTTCTCTGTCACTGCTCCTTGAAGTTGTTAGCAGCAGCATCTTCCATTACATATGCAATATGATAACATGAGAGTTATGGTTGTAGGGAAGACTGAAGATAGCAGACTTTGGGTGGTCTGTTAGGTCAAAAGACAAGAGACACACAATGTGTGGAACATTAGATTATCTGGCACCAGAAATGGTGGAACAAAAAGCTCATGATTATGCAGTTGATAATTGGACATTAGGCATTCTGTGTTATGAGTTTCTTTATGGTGTCCCTCCTTTTGAGGCAGATAGCCAAGCAGATACCTTTAGAAGGTAATCAACAACTTTGCTCCTTTTTCTTTCTGTGTGTGTGTTTGTTTGTTTGTTGTGTAATAAGTAACAAGATTTGGTATGTGCTCAGGATTATGAAGATTGATCTCACCTTCCCTTCAAGCCCTCAAGTATCTAAGGAAGCTAAACATCTCATCACTCGAGTAAGTTATGTGTTTACTGAAGGTTTTCACCTAATAATGTGTTGATTCTTTCATTTTCTTTAATTCAATGATTTGAACAAATGCAGCTTTTGGTGAAGGATTCGGATAAAAGGCTTCCACTTGAGAAGATCTTGGAGCATCCTTGGATTATTGTGAATGATGATCCTGATGGTACTTGCTCTTAATACAAATTGTAGTTTTAAAATAAGAATTAAGATTTAAGACAAACAGTTTTTATTGGTAGCCAATAGCAGCTTCTTCTTTTGGTATCATTAAGTTGATTTGAAGCTGTATGTGAAGGGTGTTTATGTTGTTAGGCCTCAAAGAAATTTGTATAAGTGTTAGGAAAATGATTAAAGGATGTTCAATCTTTTGTTGCCTCCTTTTGTGTCGATCGGTTGGTTTGTGATTTTTGTAAAATGATATTTTTGTTATTAAAAACATTTGACCCTGATCCAAAAAAATATCCAAATACTAACATGTGTTGGCTTTTTTTTTTAAACATACATGGAGCTATTTCATGTTTGTGTCTAGATGAAGAAATGGAAGTAGAGCCCTATCAAGACAAAAAAAAGAACACAGTTGCTATTTTTTGTGTATAACCAGTTTAGGCTAAATGAAAGAAACAAATTTAAACTGCCCAATACCTCTAAACCATGCTTGAAATTATATCATAGCAGTGAAATTGCTTTGTATTTAGATGATATTGTTGGACACACAGTAAGTATGAAAAAAATGAGACATAGATTGTAAAGTGATATATATATATATATATATATATATATATATATATATATATATATATATATATATATATATATATATAGTTAGTTAGGTTAATGTGAGACGATCTAATTTTGTGAGACCGTGAGTCAATCTTAGCCATTCATTTGGTAGATAAAACAAAAAACATTTTTAAAATGCAAAATAATTGAAAATTTTTGAATTTTTTTTTCAAATATTATTTTTGTAATTTATATTTTCCAAAAAAAAAACCAAAAAAAAAAAAAAAAGAAAAAAAATAAATAAAAAGAAAAAAAATACATTTTTTTTTACATATTCTAGTAGAATAAATAGAATATTCTACACATCTGAGAAATTTAGTATAATATCTCAACATTCTAAAAATTACATTGGATATTTACAGTGTAATATTTTATTAGAATATTTCATTTATTTAAAAAAAAACAGTATATATATATATATATATATATATATATATATATATATATATATATATATATATATATATATATATATAGGCAATTAAATGTTCTGAAAATAATAATTAAAAAAAGAATTTTTGGATTTTTCTTTCTATTATGCATTTTAAAATTATTTTTAAATTTGGTCTCACGGTCTCACAAAATTTGCATGCTTTCAAATGAACCTGAACATATATATATATATATATATATATATATATATATATATACACACACACACACACACACACACATTACAAAAGATTTGTGAGAATTTGGGAACTTCTAAGAGTGCGTTTGGTTGTGAAATTTTTTCCAAGAAAAATAGAAATTTTGAAAATGCGTTTGGATCGTTCAGTTTTTCAAAGTTTTCTAAGAAAATGAAACTTTTCCGGTGCGTCTAGTTGAGGAAAAATGGACCGTTTTCCAAAAAAAATTTCTAAGAAAAATGAGAATTTTGAAAACACGTTTAGTTCGTCTATTTTTTAAAATTTTCACGGAAAATGAAAATTTTCTGTTTTCTAAAATTACAAAGTTGAAAATTTTTGGAAGACCTATAATTATTGTTTTTCATATTTTTTTAATCCAAAATTTTTCTAAAAAATAAACACCCACTCCCATCCCATCCACCTTTATCTGCTTTCACCTTAACACTCCCAAACCTACACCAACCCCCATAAACACACACACACACACCAACCCCCACAAACACACACCCACCCACCCCTCAAACATACACACACACACACACATCCCCACAAACATACACACACACACACACCCGTCACCACCCACACCTACACACACCCACCCAACACCACTACCACAATCATCAACCTAATATCACCATCACCAACACCACCACTGCCACAATTGCCGCTGCAACCACCACCGCCACCGCTACTGCCACCACCACCACCACCACGATCGCCATCATCGACACCATTACTACCCCCACCACTACCACAGTCCCCATGCCCACCCTACCACCGTTACTGTTTTTAAAAATGAAGCCGATAGAAAAATAACATCTAAACACGTTTTCTAATTTTCCAAAACTGAACATGAAAAATGAATAAGTTTTAACTAAACACATTTTTTTAAACTTTCCAATGAAAATTGGAAACGGAAAACGAAAATTGAAAAGGGAAAACGAAAAACAGAAAATGAAAACTGTTTTTCCGTAACTAAACGCAACCATAGTTTTCCAAAAATTTCCAAAATTTTAAGGTGGAAAATGAAAACTCTATGCTTTCTACCAAACGCGTTTTCTAAAATTTTCAATATTACTTCAAAGAGTGTTAAAAACTTGGTGATATTTGGATACAAGGATTTTGAATTTGATAGATCTGAAGATGATGCCATCGAAATCAATGCGCCTAATATTCAATCACTAACAATCCAACATGAAATAAATTTTTTGAAGATTTTATTGGTAGATGTGTCTTCTTTAGTCAAAGTCGACTTAAGTTATACTTGTAAAGGGATCCGGTATCGCCACACAACGCCGAAAGAAGAGATGCTTAAAGGACTTCTAATTGGTTTGTCTTGTGAATTCTGAGGTAAGATTTCTTTTTCTTTTTCAATTTTGGATAAACTTGTTTCAAATTTCAGGACTCCTAATTGGTTTGTCTTGTGACTTGGTATTGGTAGGTTGTTACCTGTTTGCAAGAAAAAGGTTTCATTTTTCCATCAAATGTCAAGTTTCCTCAAGTGGAAGAAGTCACCGAGAGCTTAACTGATTGGTGGTGATGCTTTAAGTTCGTGTTTAGGCATATTAGTTCTTTTTTCAACTCCAACTGGTTAAATCTGTTACTCTGATTACTTTTTTTCTTTTTTCATTATCTTGATTTCTTTTGTTTTACAGCAGGTTAAATATTACTAGTTTTTCTTTTCCTATTATCTTGTTTTCTCCCTTGTATATATAAAACAGAAATCAAATACTACTATGATGCCATGAATTCTAACTTAAAAATAAGAATACTTACAATGTATAAGCTTTTCTTTGTTGGCCGCTCACGTGATTTGTAGCCTTGACAGTATAGAAACTTATTAAGTAAATTCCATATATTTGTGTACTTTTTAGATGCATTTAATTACCATTTCACTGCTATAGACCTATAGTTGGGTAGATTATTCACTGAAAGTACAATGCCTTAATAAGTAAAAAATGGAAGTACAATGCTATGATAGAATGAAATTGATAAGCCCCTACATTTTTGTTATCTTTTTGGCCAAGGGTAGAATGGTCTTTTCTGGTATTATGGTTGTTAATGGCTGTTTTGTTAGTTGGAACGGCACCTGATTATGTTGGTTGTTATTCCCTTTTGTCTTGTCTCTAGTGGTAGTATACATAATCCTTTTGTTTTAGAGAGTCAATAGCTAAGAATTTGTATGAACTACAACTTTGTTCTTTTGGAGAGCCCCTTTCCTCTTGAATGACTGGGAATTATCTTAATATTATCTAAGTATTTTTGTTAGTCTGTGTTAGAATGTTTGGGTATACGATAGATTCAACAAGGGTCTATCAGAAATAAAAAAGCAAAAAGTGATGCTAGAAATGGATGTAGTTTTCAAGGTACAATGCCTTTATAAGAAAAGTACTGAAAGTGTAATAGTATATTAGAAACAACCAAAATAAGGAAATTGTATTCAAAGGATAAGCAAAAGTATATTGCTATTAAGTAGGAGTTGGATTTATACCATTCATGAAACCGGAGGCATCATGTATACCAAATCCATTAAAATTCTTCATCATGAGTCACCTAATAAGTCTCGCCATCATGAGTCACCTGTATAGATCAACACAACAAAAATTAGCATGAGTTAAATGGTCGATTATTGAAGGCTAATGACATTTTTCAAGATTTGAATGTATTCATTGTGATCCATTTCTTCAACCTCATTCATTTGTCCTTTAAACCAATCAAAAGAAGGGGCTCCCTTGTGACTCAAAAAAAAGTTTGTTTCAACCTACTCCAAATATTTATTCCATTGAAAACCGGTGTCGGGTTTATTTCAGGTTTTCAAGTCTCAAATCACATTTAACAATTTGCAATTTTGACCTTTCTAGGTTTCTTATGATCACTTGTTGATGCCTAACTTGAAGATGATAGATTCGTGAGGCTATCACATGATATATTTGTCTCCGTGTTCTAAACCTAACCACAAAAAAACATTAAAAAAACAAACAAACCATGTATTATCATAGAACAAAAACAAATCTACATGGTTTAAGCTTTCATCATCTCCATGAATCTAAAGTTTTTTTTTTATTTAGAGTTATTTTAAATTTTAAACAATTACTCTTTTGGTAAGTTTTTTTTATCATATTTTACTTTGTAGTTGGTAACTTTCACTTATATCTCCATATATATATTTTTTGTTTTATTTCTATCAAAAGTAATTAAATATTAGTATTAAATACACTTTCACAAATTTTATTTTCTACAAGAAAGTAGAAGTATAAAATAGTAATGGGGTAGTAAAAGTCAAAAAAGTCCCTAGGAATAGGAATAAGAGAGCACTCAAAAGTCTAAGAAATGACAACCTTAAAAATCTTAAAGAGATGGTGTTGATGAAGAGTAGGTTTGAAGTGATTAGGGTGTAGTACAACTTAGGGAAAATGACTTAAAAATGTAACGAAATTCTAAAAATGTACAAAAAAGACCATTGTTTTTTTAGTACATAAAATACCATTGAACCGGCTATTGTAGATAACCATCAGGTTACCCGGTTTCCAAAATGTTCAAAAAATATCATTATTGTTTTTTACTGCAACAAATTCTATGAAAGTATACTATTTGTACACAGAATACTAATGATGTACATATGTGTTCAAATAAAACATTATGGTAACTGGAAGGCACTTCACGTAAATGGAAAATGACTTAAAAGTGTAACGAAGTTTCCAAAATGTTCAACAAATACCTCACTATTTGTTAACTTCGTTGTTGTTAGATTACACCGGAGATAATGCACCGTCATATCAGTTCATAATAATTGTACAATCTCTTTCATTCCCTCACTTGATCGTTCTCGTGGTAACATGAGAAGTAAGTAGGTAATAACCTTAATTAAACATTCTTGCTTCCCGATCGCATCATATGCCTCAAACCTAAAACATATATACATTATATAGATACACATATTATACATCAATGTTAGTCGTGCGTTAGTGTTGCGGCACAAAAGAGACACAAAAGAGAAACGAGTGTGATGTTATGTCATGAGAATTCCTAAATGTGGATGTAGACAGTAGGAGTTGCGATTAATTCTCCGGACCAGTGAGAGATGAATAGTCAGGAACACTCAGTGTTATGTGGCTAATTTGATGACGATTTGTAGTCAAAATAGAGAGAGAAGCATATGTGTTGCAACTCTTGACCTACTTGCATCCTAATTGATAGATTCTTAGTTATGTGTTTTTTTAATTGTATTTAGATACAAACTGATCGGGTAAGGGAATAAAAGAGAATACATAACTGGTGTGAACTTGTACGACAATGAATAATCTTCAATGACCATGTTCTACATAATCCGAAAACAACGAAGTTAACAAAAGGTGCTCGTAAAAAACAATGGTATTTTTTTTGAACATTTTCTAAACTTAAATGGTATTTTTTGTACTAAAATGCATACCTCGTTGGTATTCTGTGTACAAATGATATACTTCAATGATGTTTTTTATACTAAAAAACAATGGTATTTTTTTTTAAATATTTTAGAAATTTCGTTACCTTTTTATGTCATTTTTCTGTTTACCTAGGATAACCGGTTACACCAAGGTTTTATTTAAACACATGTGTACTTTGTTGATATTTTGTATACAAAAAAATATATTTTAATTGTATTTTGTGTACTAAAAAAAAGACAATGGTTTTTTTTATATATTTTTGGAACTTCCTTACATTTTACGGTCATTCTCCCTACAACTTATTCAAGACAACCAACCAACAAATACAAAAATGAATGAAAATAAACCTTGACAAATATAACGAAATACCCTCCATATTTATAAAAAAAATACCCACTGGCCGCCACTGTGTGAGTATGACTAATAACTAGTGTTAAAGGAGACATGCATGCTATTGATTTTTGTTTTCTTCACCAAAAATATAATACAAACTATATTGTGTATCTAGATACTCTATATTAAAATATAGAGTATATATCAAAATATAGAGAAAAAAATCAAACAATTATAAATTCCTTAATTCTAATCATATTAGAAACTTTTCATTTGCATTTTCTTATGAAAATTTCCTTTTTTTGATATTAAAGCAAAGTTTTACATAAACATACAGGTAAACAAGCAACAAGATGTGCCTATCAGAGCAACTATATCATCACTCTGAAAGTGATACTCAAAGAACAGGCTGAAAAGTACAAACTCCAACACCACCTCAAAAGAGAGATGGAAATCCAAACAAGCCTTCGTTATCCGTATGTTCTCACACTTTATAGGTGGAGTACACTCATGGAAGTGAGCTCTACAGAGACGTTAGTAGATTTGGTTATTTGTCTGAACATTAGATTATCTTTCTTTTGTATGTGTATTTGTTAATAAGTAACCATATTTGGTATGTGCACAGGATTATGAAGATTGATCTCACCTTCCTATCAAACCCTCAAGTATCTAAGGAAGCTAAACATCTCATAACTAGAGTAAGTTATGTGTTTACCGAAGGTTTTCACGTAAGCACCGAGATTGTTGTACTCGTTGATGAAGTGACGCTTAATAGCGCTTTAAGTTACTAGGATAAGACAAATGGGCGTGGACAACTAGTTATCACACCCAAAAGATGTCACCTCACATGCCATGTCAAAATGGTGTTATAACACCAAATGGAGGAAATGAGCAACTACTTATAACACACATAACTTTCCATGTCATCATTTCTTCTTCTTTTTTTTTTGTCTTTTTTTCTTCTTTTCTCAGTTTATTTATTTTTGATTTTTTTTAGTTTTTTTAATCTTGTTGGATTATTTAAAAAAATGAAACATGCAATTTAATTAAATCAAAGATTAACCATAACATTAAAAACTTAAAATAACATTACACACAAAAAAAAAACATTGTCCTAAAAAACTTAAAACCGATCAACTAGTCATCCAAGGGGGTGTTTGACTTAGCTTTTTAAGGGCTAAAAGTCCTTTTTGGAAAAGTTGTAAAAAGTCAGGTTTCCTGACTTTTCCAAAAAGTTTGATTTTCCTTCTATCAAAAATCCAAAAGTAGGTTTTAAAAGTGTTTTGCCAAACATCTTTTGCCTTCTATCTTTTTCTAAAAGATCTTTTGGCTTCTCAAAAGCTAAGCCAAGCACCCCCCAAATGTTGTTTTTTCGATGGTCTCCTTCATTCTCAAAGCACTCACACTTCTCGTGGTCCCATATTTTATTCACTCGTTTGGAGAATTGCTAAATCCTTCGTTATTTGATCTTTGTCCGCTTGCTTACGAAGAAACTCCAAGTGCTCACGTTGCACATCAAACTTTTGTTGGACGATCAGATTGTGTTGGTCAAACTTTTCTTTCATTTCCGCCAATTCTTGTGCCCTTCTATCAGTTTTGTCCGCGTGACGTTAAGCGTGCTTTGCTTTGTTGCGACTGATCGATCGGTCTAAGGGGGGCACTACTAGAAAAATTCCCTTTAATGACACACATTGCGTGTCATAAAAGGATACAGATAACACACAAATGTGTGTCAATGATGAGAAAATTGGTATAGAAGCTTCTTATTATATTTCTTTTTATGATTAATAACGTGTAGAATACAAAGCTTTTATACAAAGAAAAAGATAACAATGACCTAACTAACTTTAATTTATTTCTACTCAAAAGATAGAGATGACAATTAATTGAAAGCATAGATAATGACTGCAAGTTCGATAATTGGTTCCTTTACTCCCCCTCAAGTTGGAGCATGCAAATTTCTAATGCCCAACTTCACCAATAACGAGCATAAGCATTGTGAACCAAGTGCTTTGGTTAGCAAGTCGGCTATCTGATCACGGGTGTCAATCCACACCAGTGTAATCTCCTTTGACTCAACTCGTTCTCGTCAAAATAGCAATCCATTTCCACATGTTTTGTTCTTTCATGAAAGACGGGGTTATATGCAATATGTTGAGCCGATTGGTTATCATGAAAGAGAGGCGCCGACTTGTCTACTTTGATATCAAGGTCTGTTGGTAACCATCAAACCCAAAGTACCTCACTAACAGTCGTTGCCATGACTCGATATTCTGCTTCAGCAGACGATCGAGAAACAACTGACGGTTTCTTTGACTTCCAAGATATTGGTGCACCACCAAAAAACAAAAGATAACTGGTTCGAGAGCGTCGAGAAAAGGGACAACCCGGCCAGTCTGAATCACTATAAGCTGTGAGATCTATACACCTTCTATTGGGAGAAGTATTCCTTGACCTGGTGTTCTCTTGAGATAACGAAGAACTCTTGTAGCTTCATCTAGATGCGTATGTTTAGGATTTGAGATAAACCGACTTAAAACATTCATTGCATACGTAATATTCGGTCGGGTCGCTTGGAGGTAAAGACGCCTACCAACCATGCGACGACATGTACCCGTATCAACGGAGCTTTCTTCACCACCTCTGTCCAATTTGAGATTCTGTTCCATGGGGAATTTGCTAGGACGACATCCCCGTAAACCGCTATCTTCCAAAATGTCCAACTTAAAGAAATATCATCTTTCTCACCTTCCATTTGTGGACCAATTTCACTATTATAAATATGTTGGCCATCGTTGCTTGTGTCATCAGGAAACGCCCTCCCTTCTTTATCATATGAACAATTGGTTGATGCATCTATTTCAATTCTTGGATTAAAAAAAAAATCTTCCTCGTGGACCTCACTATTAATTTTCACACTTGCCATGGGAAATTTGTTCTCAACAAACTTGATATCTCTTGATATCACAATTTTCTTGTTTTCAATATCATAAACTTTGTAACCTTTTGTTCCCAGTGGATAACCAACAAAAATTCCCGGTCTCCCCTGTAACTCGAACTTGTCGCTCTCGGTTTGTGTATTTCGGTAATAAGCTAAACAACCAAAAACCCGCATGTGATCATAATTGGGCTTTTGTTGAAAAAGGATTTCGTAAGGTGTTGCGTTATCAAGAACTTTAGAAGGAAGTCGATTTATTACGTAAGTGGCGGGTAAAACACATTCACCCTAAAATGTATTTGGCAAGCTTGCTTGAAAGCGAAGTGCCCGAGTCGTTTCTAAAAGATGTTTATGCTTACGTTCCACCACCCCATTTTGTTGTGGAGTGTGTGGGCACGAAGTTTCCAAGACTATACCTTCTTGTGCATAAAACTCATGCATTTTGTTTGAAACGAATCCCCTCCCCCCTGTCGCATCTTATTCGCTTGATTTTCTTACCTAATTGTGTTTTGACCATTTTGTGGAAGTCTATTAAACATGTGCTTGATTCACTATAAGCTGTGAGATCTATACACCTTCTATTGGGAGAAGTATTCCTTGACCTGGTGTTCTCTTGAGATAACGAAGAACTCTTGTAGCTTCATCTAGATGCGTATGTTTAGGATTTGAGATAAACCGACTTAAAACATTCATTGCATACGTAATATTCGGTCGGGTCGCTTGGAGGTAAAGACGCCTACCAACCATGCGACGACATGTACCCGTATCAACGGAGCTTTCTTCACCACCTCTGTCCAATTTGAGATTCTGTTCCATGGGGAATTTGCTAGGACGACATCCCCGTAAACCGCTATCTTCCAAAATGTCCAACTTAAAGAAATATCATCTTTCTCACCTTCCATTTGTGGACCAATTTCACTATTATAAATATGTGGGCCATCGTTGCTTGTGTCATCAGGAAACGCCCTCCCTTCTTTATCATATGAACAATTGGTTGATGCATCTATTTCAATTCTTGGATTAAAAAAAAAAATCTTCCTCGTGGACCTCACTATTAATTTTCACACTTGCCATGGGAAATTTGTTCTCAACAAACTTGATATCTCTTGATATCACAATTTTCTTGTTTTCAATATCATAAACTTTGTAACCTTTTGTTCCCAGTGGATAACCAACAAAAATTCCCGGTCTCCCCTGTAACTCGAACTTGTCGCTCTCGGTTTGTGTATTTCGGTAATAAGCTAAACAACCAAAAACCCGCATGTGATCATAATTGGGATTTTGTTGAAAAAGGATTTCGTAAGGTGTTGCGTTATCAAGAACTTTAGAAGGAAGTCGATTTATTACGTAAGTGGCGGGTAAAACACATTCACCCTAAAATGTATTTGGCAAGCTTGCTTGAAAGCGAAGTGCCCGAGTCGTTTCTAAAAGATGTTTATGCTTACGTTCCACCACCCCATTTTGTTGTGGAGTGTGTGGGCACGAAGTTTCCAAGACTATACCTTCTTGTGCATAAAACTCATGCATTTTGTTTGAAACGAATCCCCCCCCCCCCCCTGTCGCATCTTATTCGCTTGATTTTCTTACCTAATTGTGTTTTGACCATTTTGTGGAAGTCTATTAAACATGTGCTTGATTCACTATAAGCTGTGAGATCTATACACCTTCTATTGGGAGAAGTATTCCTTGACCTGGTGTTCTCTTGAGATAACGAAGAACTCTTGTAGCTTCATCTAGATGCGTATGTTTAGGATTTGAGATAAACCGACTTAAAACATTCATTGCATACGTAATATTCGGTCGGGTCGCTTGGAGGTAAAGACGCCTACCAACCATGCGACGACATGTACCCGTATCAACGGAGCTTTCTTCACCACCTCTGTCCAATTTGAGATTCTGTTCCATGGGGAATTTGCTAGGACGACATCCCCGTAAATCGCTATCTTCCAAAATGTCCAACTTAAAGAAATATCATCTTTCTCACCTTCCATTTGTGGACCAATTTCACTATTATAAATATGTGGGCCATCGTTGCTTGTGTCATCAGGAAACGCCCTCCCTTCTTTATCATATGAACAATTGGTTGATGCATCTATTTCAATTCTTGGATTAAAAAAAAAAATCTTCCTCGTGGACCTCACTATTAATTTTCACACTTGCCATGGGAAATTTGTTCTCAACAAACTTGATATCTCTTGATATCACAATTTTCTTGTTTTCAATATCATAAACTTTGTAACCTTTTGTTCCCAGTGGATAACCAACAAAAATTCCCGGTCTCCCCTGTAACTCGAACTTGTCGCTCTCGGTTTGTGTATTTCGGTAATAAGCTAAACAACCAAAAACCCGCATGTGATCATAATTGGGCTTTTGTTGAAAAAGGATTTCGTAAGGTGTTGCGTTATCAAGAACTTTAGAAGGAAGTCGATTTATTACGTAAGTGGCGGGTAAAACACATTCACCCTAAAATGTATTTGGCAAGCTTGCTTGAAAGCGAAGTGCCCGAGTCGTTTCTAAAAGATGTTTATGCTTACGTTCCACCACCCCATTTTGTTGTGGAGTGTGTGGGCACGAAGTTTCCAAGACTATACCTTCTTGTGCATAAAACTCATGCATTTTGTTTGAAACGAATCCCCTCCCCCCCCCTGTCGCATCTTATTCGCTTGATTTTCTTACCTAATTGTGTTTTGACCATTTTGTGGAAGTCTATTAAACATGTGCTTGATTCACTATAAGCTGTGAGATCTATACACCTTCTATTGGGAGAAGTATTCCTTGACCTGGTGTTCTCTTGAGATAACGAAGAACTCTTGTAGCTTCATCTAGATGCGTATGTTTAGGATTTGAGATAAACCGACTTAAAACATTCATTGCATACGTAATATTCGGTCGGGTCGCTTGGAGGTAAAGACGCCTACCAACCATGCGACGACATGTACCCGTATCAACGGAGCTTTCTTCACCACCTCTGTCCAATTTGAGATTCTGTTCCATGGGGAATTTGCTAGGACGACATCCCCGTAAACCGCTATCTTCCAAAATGTCCAACTTAAAGAAATATCATCTTTCTCACCTTCCATTTGTGGACCAATTTCACTATTATAAATATGTGGGCCATCGTTGCTTGTGTCATCAGGAAACGCCCTCCCTTCTTTATCATATGAACAATTGGTTGATGCATCTATTTCAATTCTTGGATTAAAAAAAAAAATCTTCCTCGTGGACCTCACTATTAATTTTCACACTTGCCATGGGAAATTTGTTCTCAACAAACTTGATATCTCTTGATATCACAATTTTCTTGTTTTCAATATCATAAACTTTGTAACCTTTTGTTCCCAGTGGATAACCAACAAAAATTCCCGGTCTCCCCTGTAACTCGAACTTGTCGCTCTCGGTTTGTGTATTTCGGTAATAAGCTAAACAACCAAAAACCCGCATGTGATCATAATTGGGCTTTTGTTGAAAAAGGATTTCGTAAGGTGTTGCGTTATCAAGAACTTTAGAAGGAAGTCGATTTATTACGTAAGTGGCGGGTAAAACACATTCACCCTAAAATGTATTTGGCAAGCTTGCTTGAAAGCGAAGTGCCCGAGTCGTTTCTAAAAGATGTTTATGCTTACGTTCCACCACCCCATTTTGTTGTGGAGTGTGTGGGCACGAAGTTTCCAAGACTATACCTTCTTGTGCATAAAACTCATGCATTTTGTTTGAAACGAATCCCCTCCCCCCCTGTAGCATCTTATTCGCTTGATTTTCTTACCTAATTGTGTTTTGACCATTTTGTGGAAGTCTATTAAACATGTGCTTGATTCACTATAAGCTGTGAGATCTATACACCTTCTATTGGGAGAAGTATTCCTTGACCTGGTGTTCTCTTGAGATAATGAAGAACTCTTGTAGCTTCATCTAGATGCGTATGTTTAGGATTTGAGATAAACCGACTTAAAACATTCATTGCATACGTAATATTCGGTCGGGTCGCTTGGAGGTAAAGACGCCTACCAACCATGCGACGACATGTACCCGTATCAACGGAGCTTTCTTCACCACCTCTGTCCAATTTGAGATTCTGTTCCATGGGGAATTTGCTAGGACGACATCCCCGTAAACCGCTATCTTCCAAAATGTCCAACTTAAAGAAATATCATCTTTCTCACCTTCCATTTGTGGACCAATTTCATTATTATAAATATGTGGGCCATCGTTGCTTGTGTCATCAGGAAATGCCCTCCCTTCTTTATCATATGAACAATTGGTTGATGCATCTATTTCAATTCTTGGATTAAAAAAAAAAAAAATCTTCCTCGTGGACCTCACTATTAATTTTCACACTTGCCATGGGAAATTTGTT
Organism: Lactuca saligna; assembly: GCF_052625555.1. Lineage (NCBI taxonomy): Eukaryota > Viridiplantae > Streptophyta > Magnoliopsida > Asterales > Asteraceae > Lactuca > Lactuca saligna. The sequence goes on along the minus strand of NC_136421.1, from coordinate 270,281,456 downwards.
CTCAACAAACTTGATATCTCTTGATATCACAATTTTCTTGTTTTCAATATCATAAACTTTGTAACCTTTTGTTCCCAGTGGATAACCAACAAAAATTCCCGGTCTCCCCTGTAACTCGAACTTGTCGCTCTCGGTTTGTGTATTTCGGTAATAAGCTAAACAACCAAAAACCCGCATGTGATCATAATTGGGCTTTTGTTGAAAAAGGATTTCGTAAGGTGTTGCGTTATCAAGAACTTTAGAAGGAAGTCGATTTATTACGTAAGTGGCGGGTAAAACACATTCACCCTAAAATGTATTTGGCAAGCTTGCTTGAAAGCGAAGTGCCCGAGTCGTTTCTAAAAGATGTTTATGCTTACGTTCCACCACCCCATTTTGTTGTGGAGTGTGTGGGCACGAAGTTTCCAAGACTATACCTTCTTGTGCATAAAACCATGCATTTTGTTTGAAACGAATCCCCTCCCCCCCCCCCCCCCCCCCCCCCCCCCTTGTCGCATCTTATTCGCTTGATTTTCTTACCTAATTGTGTTTTGACCATTTTGTGGAAGTCTATTAAACATGTGCTTGATTCATGTTTATGTATAATAAGGAATGTCCACACGGCTCGGCTAAAATCGTCTACGATTGTTAGACAAGGAAGGAATATGATACTTTCCCCAAATATCACAATGGATTAAATCAAAACATGCTATTGTTTTTACAGTACTAATGGGAAATCGAAGTCTAGTATGATTTGCTTTAAAACAAGCATCACACACTTGAGCTTGATTGTTCATAGAAACATTTTTAATAAAATCTAAATGAGATAGTTTCTTGTTTGACGGATGACCCAATCTTTTATGCCAAACCTCAAACGATGCCATTAAAGCCTTTCTTTCCTTCTCTACTGCCCCCATGCGGTAAAGCCCCCCTGTGCAATTACCCGTTCCAATCAAGTCCCTCGTGACCAACTCCTGTATAACAAAGAAATCAGGGAAGAACGTTACTGTACAATTAAGATCTTTTGTAAACTTTTGAACCGACAAAAGGTTGTAATTAAAATTTGGTACGTATAAAACTCCTTTTATTTTAACTCCTCCTGACAAGGTATGTTCACCCTCACCGTCTCCCCATTTGGCATAATGACAGGGGGTTCTTTTGACTTTGTGTTTGTGGCTTTATTTTCAAGAAAGTCACTTTTATGTGTTATGTGTTTAGTTGCTCCTGAATCAACGAACCAACCATTATGAGATTCGATTCTACCTGCCATATTCACGGTTGGAGACGCCTCGATGCTCATCACCTTCGCTTCTTCCCTGAAATGCTTCACAAATTATTGATATTATTCATCAGATAAACCTGGAATAAGGCTAGATACATGCCGCCTTTGGCTTCGATTTTTCTTTCTTTTCCTTCCCCGGCCACCAATCGGGGTAACCGATTCTTTTAAAACAACCATATTTGTTGTGTCTATCTCTCCCACAAAATGTACGCTTTTCAAGTTTTTCGTTGACAGGAGGTTTCGATCCCTTTAGCGGTAATCTGTTCGCTCCTTAGGTTTGCTGTCCAGTTTTTCGCCCCATGTAGTTAACCTGGAAAGCTGTAGCGGTCTTTTGGAAGCTCCGGTTATCGCTCTTTGCTGCTCGTCTTCCCAAGGTGGGTGTGGGTTTCATGGCTAGGATCTGAGTTCTAATGACCGAGAATTCTTCATCGAGTCCCATTAAAAATTCATAAAGCCGCTCCTTTTCTTTCGATTCATTTAAGTTGCTACCTATTCCACAACTACATCCTTCACAGGTACATCGTGGGGGTAGGAAGGACCAACTGTAGTTCATCCCAAACAGCTCTTAATTTCGTGTAATATGTAGAAACAGATGTCCCATTCTTCCTTGTGGCGCGGAGTGATTGCTTTAACTCGTATGCGCGAGGAGCACATTCCATCTCAAATCGTTCTTCTAAATCTGTCCAGATCTCAACTGAGGTATTTGCATACCTTACACTAGTTTGTATATCTCTTTCCATAGTTGTTGTTAACCAGCCTTTGATCATAGCATCAGCCCTCATCCACGCCATGTACGTTCCTGAGGTCTTTTCCGGTTTCTTGATCGACCCATCTACAAGTTCGATCTTGTTCTTCGCTTGCAGAAAATTCATCATCTCCTGTCGTTTACTTGCATTTGCTTAGGATATTCAGGCGGATGGATGTAAAACGATGAATTGACATCGATCATCTCTTCACCGTTTTTGCTTCCGGTGGCTTCTTTCTTTTCTCCTGTCATGAACGTTGTTGAATTTGATTTATGGGTTTTGGTGATTCGTCTGCTCTGATACCATGAGAAAATTGGTATAGAAGATTTTGATTATATTTCTTTTTATGATTCATAACGTGCAAAATACAAAGCTTGATAACAATGACCTAATTAACTTTAAGCTATTTCTACTCAAAAGAGAGAGATGACCATTAATTGAAAACATAGATAATGACTCCAAGTTGGATAATTGGTTCCTTTAAAGGAAAGCCATGTCATAAAGGAAGACGACACGCATTTGCATATGGTAACCTTACGACACACATTTACAACACACATTTACGACACACAATGCATATCATTAAAGCCCCTATCAAGGAAGACCATGTCATAAACGCAGACAACACTTTTTTGCTTATTGTAATTTTAAATATTAAAAAAAATATATTTATAGATTTACTAATTTCAACTTAAATTTGCATTTAATGTCTCATAATAAAAAATAAAATATCATATACAAAAATACAATCCATTGCATAAAATTTAATCTAATACAAATAATCGTTGGAATAGCAGGCAATTGTGAAAGAGATGAAATTCATCAACAAATAATAATTGAATTTTAAGAACTTATTGACCGAACTTATTGACCACCTTCACTGCATCCCAACTACTTTGCATGACACTATGTACATCAGCAAGACCTGTAAATTTGAATCATACAACCATTAGACTCACATAAACCACATTAACCCAAAAAAGACCATATTGCCCTTTTCCTTTAGTATTACACCAAATCTTCCATATAATTGTAATCTCTATCTTTTTTACATCTCTGATTAAGAAAAAGATTGCCATGTGAAGTGAAAGTGATACTTTTGTATTTTTATCTAAATGCATATGATAAATAGTTATACAAACATTTCAAGTCTTAATACTAATATAAATGGAAGTTTTAATCCAAATTAAAAAAAAACACTGAAATTAGATTAGTGCTTACGGGAAATGTCTTTCCTAATTTTCTAGGATTCTTGCCTTATTTTTTTGTAAGTCTTCTCTGCATTTCCAATTTAGCCTTTGGATTTTTAACAAATTTTGTCAGTAGGCATGCTAAATTTGCATCATATATAAGGTATATGCATGAATTGTCCACATCACATCCAAATAAAAATTATAGAAAAAATGGCATGCCACCATGCCAAAAAGCCAAAGGTTACAAAGTCGTTACCTAAAAAATATAACAAAATGGTTGAGCCCATTTATCTGGTATGTAATTTTTGGGTCTTCTACATTTGAAATTTCACCAGGATCAACACAGCTTATTGGCAGCAGTCCGATGAATATAAGCCAGTACAACTTATTGGCAATTCAATCCGATGAATATAAGCCAGGGGCAATCAAATCAGTGGTTCGGGGGTAATCCAGTCCGATGACTGTGGATCCAATGTGCATGCTTGTATATGTATTGTGGTGTGATGTATTTTGAGGGAACTCATTAAGCTTCGTGTTTATCCAGTTGTTTGTAATTGTTTTTCAGGTACCATTGACGACTGTGGGAAGACGAATGTATGATCATACACATTCTCATGTTGATTTATATTTGAGAGATTATTTGATACTCTGATTCTATTGATTTGATTTGAAAACAATGATTGATTATCTTATGGTTTTATGAAAATGTTTTTAATAAAAATGAAATTTTTTGGCATGGTTTTTAGGATGTTATCTCAAAAGGGTTAGGGTTTACTTTTACTAGTTTGTTATTGTGATTATATAAAAGATCTGTATTGGATTCCCCTCAAAAAATCATATTAGAACATCATAATTTGAAAACTCTACTGAATCTGTGTGTATTGTTATTTTATGACAATATTGTGTTTGGATAGAATTTTTGAAATATTAAGAAAAAATAATACATTATAGTAAATAAATCTCCATTGAATTGAATCCTTTCCAAGGTTCCCCTTTGCAACTTTAGTTTTTAACTTTTGGCTACATAATATAAAAATAATAGTATATTTTCAAAGTTGAAGGGGGTAAAGAAAAACTTTGAGATGTATATATATACGGCGATCGAGTTTTTCATGGGGAAAACACCGAGGGCTTTGTTGCCAACCATGAAGATGCTGCTAGAAGGTGAAAATCAACCAAACAACGCCCAGAAACGGATTCAAGAAATCCCGGAGAAAGAGGAAGAGGATGGAATTAGTGGGTTGCCTGATTGCTTGCTTCTTGAAATCCTCTCTCGTCTACCCTCCACAAAAGATGCCATTAGAACAGGTACCCTCTCCAAGCGATGGGCACATCTTTGGACTTGTGTACCTACTCTTATTTTTGCACATTACAATCATCCCTATCCCTGGTTCAGTTGTAAGTGCTTACGAAAGCCTAACTCAATTTACGATTTCGCTCGATCGGTGGAGAAAACCCTAACTCAATGTCGCCAGTTGAAGCTCAAGAAATTCGAACTGCGAACCCATTATGATATTCGATTTAAATCTCTGTTCAAGAATTGGATTCGTCATGCCATAAGTTGTAACGTTGAAGAGCTTAACTTGGAGTTTATGTTCCCGGATGAGTTTTGGTTAGATCAATCTATTTTCATCAATTCTTGTTTTACTGATCTGAAATTAGTAGGCTGCAAGTTGAATCCAAATGGAGCGATTAGTTGGAAAAATCTTAAGAGTTTGTATATTTCTTATATGAAATTAGATGAAGACTTGATTGTAAATATATTATCTGGAAGTCCTCTATTGGAAACTTTGGTGTTGGAAGATTTAGATGATTATACGGGGATATATACTACTTCAGATGATTCTTCAGATGATGAATCTGAAGCCAATATCATGAAAACCAATGCTTCTTATAGTTTATCACTAACTCAATGTCCCCAACTGAAGCTCAAGAAATTCAAATTGCTTTCCAATAATGATATTAAGTTGAAATCACAACTAAACAGTTGGATTCTTTATGCTATACGGTGTAACGTTAAAGAGATTTATTTAATTTTATGGACTCCTGAGGGAATCGAATATGAGTTTATGTTAGATCAAACTCTTTTCACTAGTTCATGTTTTACTCATCTGACATTACATAGGTGCATGGTTAATCCGATTGGGGCAATTAGTTGGAAAAATCTTAGGAATTTGTGTGTATCGAATGGGAGTTTAGATGAAGATTTGATTAAAAATATATTGTTAGGGAGTCCTGTATTGGAAACGTTGGAGTTAGAGGATTGCTTTGGTTACAAGAGGCTCGATATTACTTCAAAGAGTGTTAAAAAGTTGGTGATATCTGGATACAAGGATTTTAATATTGATAGATCTGAAGATGATGTCATCAAAATCAATGCGCCTAATATTCGATCACTAACAATCCAAAATGAAATAAATTTGTTGAAGATTTTGTTGGTAGATGTGTCTTCTTTGGTCAAAGCCGACTTAGATTATTATATTTGTGAAGGGATCTGGTATAACCACACAACTCCTAAAGAAGAGATGCTTAAAGGATTTATAATGAATCTTAGCCATGTCAAGGAAATTAAAATCGGGTTATTTTGTTCTAAGGTAAAATATCTTTTGCTTTTTTCCATTTTGGATAAATTTGTTTCAAATTATTTAATCACTAAATCGATTTGTCTTGTGACTTGGTATTGGTAGGTTGTTACCTGTTTGCAAGAAAAAGGTTTCATTTTTCCATCAAATGTCAAGTTTCCTCAAGTGGAAGAAGTCACCGAGAGCTTAACTGATTGGTGGTGATGCTTTAAGTTCATGTTTAGGCATATTAGTTCTTTTTTCAACTCCAACTGGTTAAATCTGTTACTCTGATTACTTTTTTTCTTTTTTCATTATCTTGATTTCTTTTGTTTTACAGCTAGTTAAATATTACTAGTTTTTCTTATCCTATTATCTTATTTTCTCCCTTGTTTTTTTTTTTTTTTTTAAATAAAAATCAAATACTACTACGCTGCCATGAATTCTAACTTAAAAATAAGAATACTTACCATGTATAATCTTTTCTTTTATCGTCCGCTCAGCAAGTTAAATATTGCTAGTTTTTCTTAAAAATAAGAATACCTACCATGTATAATCTTTTCTTTTATTTTTCAAAGTACACTGCGTTTATAAGAAAAGTACTGAAAGTGTAATATTATATTGGAAACAATCGAAATAAGGAAAATGTTATCAATAGATGAGCAAAAGTACGTTGCTATTAAGTAGGAGTTTGATTCATACCATTCATGAAATTGGAGGCATCCAGTATACCAAATCCGTTATAATTTTTCATCATGAGTCACCTCATAAGACTCGCCATCAAGAGTCACCTCATTCATTTCTCCTTTAAACCAATCAAAAGAAGGGGCTCCCTTGTGATTAAAAAAAAGTTTGTGTCAGGAATAATTTAGTGTGGTTTAGTTGATGTGACCTATGTCCACACAGTAGGAGAGAGTATTCTTAATCACAAGATCAAATGATGACATCAGTAGTACTATTGAAACCCTAGCTACCAACTATATTTTATAGGCCGTGAATGGAAATGAAAACCTAAACAATAATATGGACCTGACCCTAGACATAAAACCCCTAATAGCTTTCAGCCTACTTCAAATAGTTATTTTATTGACAATCGGTGTCGGATTATTTTGGGGTTTCAAGTATCAAATCACACTTAACAATTTGCAACTTTGACCTTTCTAGGTTTCTTATGATCACTCGTTGATGCCTAACTTGAAGATGATAGACTTGTGAGGCTATCGCTTGATATATTTGTCTCCGTGTTTTAAACCTAACAACCACAAAAAAGCATAAAAAAAGCGAACCAAATATTATCATAAAACACAAACAAATCTAAATGGTTTAATAAGCTTTTATCAATTATCATTTCCATGAATCTAACATTTTTTATTTAGATTTATTTTTTAAATTTAAACAATTACTCTTTTGGTAATTTTTTGATCATATTTTACTTTTTAGTCGATAACTTTCACTTATTTCTCCATTTTTTTTTGTTTTATTTCTGTCAAAAGTAATTAAATATTGGTATTAAATATACTTTTGCAAATTTTATTTTCTAAAAGAAAGTAGAAGTATAAAATAGTAATGGGGTAGTAAAAATCAAAAGAGTCTCTGAAAATAGGAACAATAAAGCATAAACAGTCAAAAGTCTAAGAAATGCGACCTTAAAAATATAAAAGGGTTGGTGACTTGGTGTTGATGAATAGTGGGTTTGAAGTGACTAGGGTGTAATACAAAAAAAGGATCAAATGAAAACAAACGCAACAATTAGTTACATCAAGAGTCATTTTTCCTAAGAAGTACCTCTTGAATCAGTTGTATTACAACAATCTCTCCTAAATCTTTGGTGGGTTACCCTCAAGAATCATTTTCCCTACTTATTGTTAGTTGATGAAGTAGGTAAGTTTGAAGTTAAGGTTGTTACTATTAATACTAATTTTGGGGGGGGGGGGGGGGGGGTGATAATGTAGATGTTGTCTCTCCTAAATCTGATCCGACTGATGAAGTTGACCAGATCCAAAAAGAAAAAAATTAGGTTTAGAAAACAGGGGAATACATGTTGATTTGTTGATCTATTGTTGTTGGAAACTAATGGCAACGTTAATGGTTCTGCAACAATAGGGGATCACGATTGACATTAAAGTTGATAAAGATGAAGTGAATTTGGAGAATGGGTTCGATTATTGATCCTCTTATGCTGCTTGAGAGTAATAGCACTGCTCAGGATGTTAAATGGTCATCGTTGTAAGAACACAAGGGAAGAAGAACAAGTTGTTAAGAGCACTGAAACCGACACCTTTATTTTTGGAGAAGAGCATGATTAAAGCATTCCAAACTACCAATAACTAGGGTTCTAATTTGTCCAATATAAATTGATCCCATCGTGTAGTATTTTAATCATTCAGAACCAAGTTTCTTCCATTAAATACTTAGGCTCCAATCAATTGTTGTTCCCCCCTTCTTTTCCCCTGTTCTATATGTTTCTTTTACCTTGGTGCACAAGGTGCAAACTCAAAGTAGCCCCTTTGTTTACACTAACAAACTCTAAACAAAAAAAATCTTCCAAAAATACCTTTTATCCGTTTACTGCTTTGTTAACTCTAAAAATACAATTTACCCTTCTTCTCGTATATGTATGCTTGAGCCTTGAAAGGTGGCTTAGCATTGAATAAATATTTAAAGAGAGATAAGGAGGTTGCTATCTATGGAATCGTATGAGCAAGTCTAGGATATATATATATATATATATATATATATATATATATATATATATATATATATATATATATATATATATACACATAGAGAGAGAGAGAGAGACCATCCCGATCTCATACCTACCCCTGACCTGAACTCCTACACGATTCTCCCCCACTTAGATTAGACTAAGTCCGCTTGGTTCATGAAAATTGAAGAATTCTCAATCCTTCTTACGTTCCAATAATCAATCTGCTGACGATCGGTGCTTACCAAAATAGTGAACCATAAGTAACCCTTCCCAAAATGACACAACTCCTAAAAACCACCTAACACTTCTTGTATCCCAACAACATCAATGACTTCAAACGCTTAAAAGCGATATCACGCTCAAATCTCGGAGTCCGGTGAACGGATAGTCTAACCAAAACCTCAGCAACAACTCTCTCTTCCCTCGGCAATCGGGATGGATCTTCCAAACACAAATACTAAGGCTACTGAAAACTAGTCATAATGTGACATCCCCAAAATCACATCCAGAAAAGACCGGTTTTTGTTTATACTTTATTTCAAAATCAGAGTAACCTTTTAATAAAAGAGTTGCGGAATTTGTCCCAAAACAATAATATCATAAAGAGTTATCAAAAACATTTCCTTAGAAATGTACTTCATTAAAAGACTCGGGATGTCATGTTCGATATAGTACATAAGTATAAACAATACAATATAAGCCTTACTACATTATTTCATATCTACAGGCCTATATCCGTAATCCCTCATCCCAACACATCACAACTATGCTCGAGCGCCACTACCTGTAACACATAAAACTGAGTGGGTCAGGCTTGGGAGCCTGGTGAGCATATAGGGTTTTCAACCCACAATAAATAAGTTTATTAATTTCATCGACCAACAATAGCCCGATTACCCGTTCCCGTTATCCTTACATTACGTCCCTAGACACCTATCATAAGGAACATATCCTAAGGATCATCATCGGGATGGAAACTACTGCTAAGGGGTTTCCTCAACAATAAATGTCCTAAAGGCAACCGTGAGGGGGATGGAGTACACCAGTGAACACATCGTTCACAACACCTACAGGTTGCGAGCCTGCCAGCGTTCCACTGGACTGTCTAGAAGAGTTCGTGTCATCTATACTCCGCTAGATGACTGGATCAACAACAACAACATCGAGGCCTCTCATCATTTTATCACACATCACCTATTACATCTACCCATGTTTTACCCCAACATTTTTGTAGATATAAAATACATATACAATTTAAATCATATAAAACTTGTATAAAATCGTTCATCCAACATAGATAGTGTAAAGCCCCGTTTATTTATTAAATAAATAAATAAATAAATAAGCGAATAGAAGCCCTAAAATAAATGATTATGTATGAAAGGATGGTCTCGAGGAGCTAATTGTAAAGATTTTAGAAGATGGGGATTGTTTGGTAAAAGATGGGACTTAATTTGAAGGGAATTTCCGAAGTTGGGGTTGCTTTGAAAGAATAAGGGTAGGGAGGGGCTGTTATGGTCCTTATGGCAAACTAAATAAATGGAGGCGGGTATTTAGGGTCCCGTAACCCCAACCCTAGCGCAAACAATGGCAGCCGCCATCTTCTTCACTCCATGTTACCGTTGCAGCCTCCATCACTCTCCTTCTTCACCACCGACGATGCTACCGTTGTAGTTACCGGAGCGAGCCACTGAGATCGTCGCTGCATCGTTGAGAACCGCTGCCATAATCTCCTCTGCCACCTCTGGTGAAGTCGTGAACGGATAGAGAAGCCCCACCAAGAATGAAGGCGGAGCTGTGACCGGCGTACGCAAGTCGTGTGCAGTTGGGATGCTCTCGGTGAGACTATCTCTCATCTCCTTCTTCTATTTTCTAGCTGTTGGAGCCTTAACCGCTGTTGGTCACCAATCAGTGGCGTTTTAGCGATATCCTGCCACCTTGTGGGTGGCTAAATGCGTATCTGTTGCCTTAAAGGTTCGTTTAGGGAGCTAATCGGGTTGTATGTGCGTTACTTGCTCGCAGGAATCAGGAGAACCGCTGCCACCACCGTGAGGTGGTGGCTATCGCTGCAAAATCCGCCGCCTGCCGCCACTCCTTCCATTTTCCGGCGTTGCTGCCATCGTGATCAGCTGCTATTGTCGCCGTGAGCCACCAGATGGGTGGCTGGAGTTTTTTTGTGACCATATAGCGGGTGTGTGTGCATGTATTTCTGTTAGTGCGTGTTTAGTCTAGCCGAAAATCATAAGAGCCGCCACTGCCACCACCGTGAGGTGGTGGCTGCCGCCATGAACCACCACTATGTGTTTATGTTATTAGTGTGTGTATTTTAGTGTATGTGTGTGTGGATAAATTCGGTATTTCACCTTGTAATTGTAAAAAAAAAGGGGAATAATGAAAAGAACTTGAAAACCACCACCTTAGGGTGGTGGCTGCCGCCACCGGCCGCCGTGTCAGGTGGCGGTGCGCTTTGCCTCTTGTGATTGATTCGTTTAGGCTTAGTGAAATCCTAATGGGCTCAAAGGAGCTCTAATGGGCCTAATGAAGCTTAGTGGACTATATTGGACCCAATAAAACCCTAATGGGCTTAATAATATTTTAGTGGGCTTAATAGGCCCATAATGCCCTAATTGACATAAAAGGCCAACAAATTAATAAATGGGCTAGTATTTGGGTTGGAAACCTTAATGCCATCAAAACCCTAATTTTGGGGAATTAATCGTGACACACGAGAATTATTTAATAACTTGGAATATTAAATAATAAACTTTGGAAAAGATTAATCTAAGCGATAATGGACTTAATGGATTAAGTCGTTAATGTGTTAAGTAGGAAACTTAACCCTAATCATCATTTTATGTGAAACCCTAATTTCACTTGGGTTTATTGTTGGGCCTTCCTTTTGGGCTTTGATGATCGGCTTATTAATGGGCCATCTAAAGTCAAGCAATTAGACTAGAATAATTTAATGGGCCTAGGGTAAGTCCCATGTAAGGGGATTGGGCCTAATTTGGAAAATTGGGCCATAGATGGGCCATAGTTTGGGCCTTAATGAGTATATGATGTTGGGACTTAGAATGAGACCATGTATAGGCCCAAGCCCAATTTGGAAAATTGGGCCATGTGTTGGGCTTTGATTCCTTGTTGACTTTGGGCCTACGGATTGGGCCTTGGGCTCGAATAAGCCAAGCTTGGGGTAATATAATTATCCAAAGTAAGTGTTTATGGTTATGTAGTGGGACCTAATTATTAATTGGGTGTTATTTTGGTGTTGACAGTTAGGGAATCTGTCAGCCAGCAGCTGGGGTTGAGTCTGCGGGACTTCAGCAATGTGGGGTTGAGTCTGCGGGACGTCAGCAGTGTGAGGTGAGTTTCCTTCCAGTAGTAACGGGTCTAAGGCACCAAGGTCGGCCCGTATAGACGAGACATTAGTATTAGAGTGTGGGTCGAGCCCGTATCTCTTAGTTGAGTTGATTATGATATATGCTAGTATGATATAGTTGTCTATACTTGTTGTCTGTGTGATACTTGTATGATATGAGTTGGCGGTTGAGTGTGGGCAAGGCCCGTATCTCTTCGAGAGTGGAGTGTAGGCTAGGCCCGTATCTCCCAGAAAGCGAAGTGTGGGCAGGGCTTGTATCTTCACGAGTGTGGGCGTGGCCCGTATCTCCCAGAAAGCGAAGTGTGGGCAGGGACCGTATCTTCACGAGTGTGGGCGTGACCCGTATCTCCCAGAAAGCAAAGTGTGGGCAGGGCCCGTATCTTCACGAGTGTGGGCGTGGCCCGTATCTCCTAGTTGAATGTTGTATGTCATATGCTTGCATGGTATGAGGTATGATGGGGGAACTCACTAAGCTTCGTGCTTACAGTTTTCAGTTTTGGTTTCAGGTACTTCATGTCTAAAGGAAAGGAGCCGGCTTGATTGCAGCGCATCACACTATGGTTTTCCGCACATGAGATCTTTGGGATTACACTCTGGTATTATTTTATGATAATACGTTTGATTATTTCTACTTTGGTTTTGACATGACATGATATTATGGATGTTTTATTACACTGTTGGTTTTATCATGATGTATTTAAAAATGAAATTTTTGGCCTGTATTTTTGGGATGTTACAGATAGTAAGTATAAAAATAATATACACACATAGCACGTAGTTTATATAAAATACTTCATATCTATCTGTAAGATGAAAGAGACCATGCACTCACTTGAAAAGGTGGTGATTCCGAACTCAGACAGCGCTTCGCTTCTTAAAAATAATTTCCTTCGACAAAACCTAGTATTATTACCACTAGAGTTTAGTCTATTATTCGCCGAGACTAATTAATAGTCTAACTATTATTACTATTATATAAGCGTTAAAAAAATACTTATATAACCCATAATAATAGCCCAAATATTTATTATAAGTTCCTAATAACGTCACTATAATTAAATAAAAGCTATATTAAAAATAGCGTAAACGTAGCTCACTTACAGCGGGTTTTATAGAAAACCAGACTTTGCTTGGAGCAGCGTTCCTGAGCCAAAAAGCTCTTCTTCTCGAAGCCGTTGAGCACTCCGGGGCTTCCGCCTCGTGCTAGGGAGGTTCCCTTGGCTTTTTGGGGGATTTCAGGGCTAGAGAGAGAGTAAAGAGAAGAAAGAATGGGAAAGGTGCGAAGAAAATGAGGGTGGGAGAGGTGGTATTTATAGGGTGAAATGTGGCTGAACTTGGTGTCACATGTCACCATCTGGTGGCAAGCCTTGGGGAGAAAGCAATGGCCAAGATTGTGCCACGTCACCCATTTTCGTACAATACACTTCCGACTTCTAAAATGAGGGTGTGAAGAAAATGAGGGTGGGAGAGGTGGTATTTATAGGGTGAAATGTGGCTGAACTTGGTGCCACATGTCACCATCTGGTGGCAAGCCTTGGGGAGAAAGCAATGGCCAAGATTATGCCACGTCACCCATTTTCGTACAATACACTTCCGACTTCTAAAATCCGTAACTTTCACATACAAGCTCCGTTTCTGATGTTCTTTATATCCAAGCGTAGGTAAAAATAAGATCTACAACTTTCATTTTGACTCCGTCGGCTAATTCTCGACAGATCTTAAATTTAATAGTACGAGGAGATTATATTGTTAAATGTCCGTGTAAAATTCATAACTTCTACATACGGTCTTTGTTTTCATATGTCTTTTTACCGTTGAGTTCATATTAATGAGATCTTCAATTCTCATTTAGGTCGCATATGCCAAAAACCACTCGATCTAAAATTCGAGTTTCGGGCTGTACAGTGCTAAGCCGAAACTTCGAAAAATCATAACTTCCTCATACGAAGTCAGATTTGAGTGTTCTTTTTATGGACGCTCTCGGTTTAATGTATTCTACGAATTTTTTTAGATCGTTAAGGCTAAAACTCGCTATATCGTAAATTCACTATGTACGCTTCCCGGTATCGTGTCGGTTCCATCGTGAAACTTCGACGGGTCATAACTTCTTCGTTACAACTTGGATTTTGGCGTTCTTTATATCTCCAGAATCCTTGTTTCGACAACTACAACTTTATGTAAAGATATCGGGTTTATCTCACATTTTAACTTTGATGCTTATTTTTATCCTTTATTTATTATACATTTATAAATGAGTAATAAGCATATAAATACACATAATTCACATAATACTCAAATATTTCATTTTTATTATTTCAGAAAGAGTTACAATAGTTGACCTAGAATATTATATTGTCTAAAAATGCTTAGCCCTGAAACCCGGGCGTTACACATAAATCCTCGTTCAAGCCCTTGAACCAACCCCGAAAATGACTAGAGCAGCTGAACTCACTTCTCTTCCCTGATCGTCAGACAATCGACCTCCTTGTTGCCCACCTGATCACAATGAAAATAGAACGGACTTACCCCCTATGAGCAATCCCCGATGACGTAGCCAAAGCTACGACACCTGTAGCAACCCAGATCACTGAACAGATTCCGACAACGACTCGGAGCAATCACGGTACATGGGGAACCCGTTTCGCGAGATGCGTTCGTCTGAAGATTCCCCGAAGATTCCTCGACATGCCGATTGGCATCTGACAACCCTTTCTCACTCAGACTATAGCAGAGAACCGACTCGAGATTCAACTTATCACAATTCCAAAGTGATGCAAATTCCCGACATTCATTGAAAATGGCAGAAAATAGCATTTTCGCAAACATCTGAACGGATCCTGACCCCTCCTCCTGTGTTACCTCGATCACCCTGAGGGCATGGGGTAACACTTCCTTCCAATCCCAATGATACTCCAAACCCTTGGAACGAACCTCCATCGTGTAGTTTCCACAAGCGTTACACTGAACCCAACCTGCTGGCCTCTCAAAAGTTTATCCGAGTTTCTTAGGTCTCTTCTCGAGACCCTCCACTAAATGAACATAACCTGAACCTCTCTTCTCGAGGTACTCTAAATCGATCTTCCGCCCTCGGGCTCTGGGATCCACAACATTCATGGTCTTGTACCCTGACACACTCACCAGCTCAATCGCCAACAGCTGAACTGCAATAGTTGGAGCAACCTCTGCTCTAAACCGAGATACAAATTACCCCTAAGACATATTCTTCGGTCCCGAAAGTGCAATAGATCGCACAATCAATCCTTTCCGCCTGATACAAGAGATCCAAGGTGAACTCAAAACCCTGGCAGTCCTTCCACTAGCTGGCTCACCACCGGAGCCGGGACCAACCATGGTCCTTCCCCTTGTGTGCTCATCCACATTCTGCATAGCAACTATAACCACGGTCCAATCATAACCAAGAATTCTTCTTCCCAGGCTTCTTAGATTCTACAAGACTTTCCCCAATTCGAGTATGGATCCTGTGCTTTCAGTAGTACAGGCCCAATACTACCTTCCACACCTATCTATATTTTCCTCTGGAATCATCTCGAATCCTCTAAGTCACCTACTCCCATGATGTACTAAATGTCTGCTAGACAACAACACAGTATCCACCGAAGCACCTCCTAGGCTCCACTTCGGTTCCCAACTTCACTGAATCGCCCCACTAAACTCACTGAAGCATATCCTAGGTTCCCAACCTCACTCAGTCCTTAGTTGCTTAAAGATTGCCAGTAATGTCAACTAGCTACCTTATGAATATAGCCACATGCAACAGAGATCAGATAATCATTCGAGTAACAGGCTTAATCCTAGAATGGTTAGACTTAAACGAGAGCTGCACAATAGGGCCAAGTCCATCACTCTGAGATTATCCGGCCTGTGCCACATGTGACCTAGCATATTCACTTAGTAACTAGCTCACATTGCTAGAAGTCCCACAAAGAACAAAGCAAGCAACATTCAAACAACTAGCCACATATTCCAGTCAAACAATTCTATCTATATGTTCAATTCACAATCAGGTGACTCATGTCACTAGTCTCATCCTAGACTTACCCTAGGGTAATCTACGACCCCCAAACTATCATAGAACATTCGGCCCATATACCATCATCCCCATCCCTGGATACAAAGATCGGATTTCTCTCTAGTGGTGGAGAAAACGCTAACTCAATGTCGCCAATTGAAGCTCAAGAAATTCCAACTGCGTACCCATTATGATTTTCGATTTAAATTTAAGTTCAACAATTGGATTCGTCATGCCATAAGTTGTAACGTTGAAGAGCTTAACTTGGAGTTTCCATGCCCGACAGAGTTTCGATTAGATCAGTCTATTTTCATCAATTCTTGTTTTACGGATCTGAAATTAGCAGGCTGCAAGTTGAATCCAAGTGGGGCGATTAGTTGGAAAAATCTAAGGAGTTTGTCTATTTCCTATCTGAAATTAGATGAAGATTTGATTGTAAATATATTATCTGGAAGTCCTCTATTGGAAACTTTGGTGTTGGAAGATTTAGATGGTTGGATAGACAACACTACTTCAGATAATTCTTTAGATGATGAATCTGAAGCCAATATCATCAAAACCAATGCTTCTAATAGTTTTTCACTAACTCAATGTCCCTAATTGAAGCTCAAGAAATTCAAATTGCTTTCCTATAATGATATTAAGTTGAAATCACAACTAAACAGTTGGGTTCTTTATGCTATACGGTGTAGTGTTAAAGAGATTTATTTAACTTTATGCACTAATGGAATCGAATATGAGTTTATGTTAGATCAAACTTTTTTCACGAGTTCATGTTTTACTAATATGAAATTACATAGGTGCATGGTTAATCCAATTGGGGCAATTAGTTGGAAAAATCTTAAGAATTTGTGGGTAAGTTATGGGAGTTCAGATGAAGATTTGATTGAAAAAATATTATCAGGGAGTCCTGTATTGGAAACTTTGGAGTTGAATCTTTGCTATGGTTATAGGCGACTCAATATTACTTCAAAGAGTGTTAAAAACTTGGTGATATTTGGATACAAGGATTATGAACTTGATAGATCTGTAGATGATGTCATCGAAATCAATGCGCCTAATATTCAATCACTAACAATCCAATATGAAATAAATTTGTTGAAGATTTTGTTCGTAGATGTGTCTTCTTTAGTCAAAGCCGACTTAAATTATATTTGTAAAGGGATCCGGTATCGCCACACAACGCCCAAAGAAGAGATGCTTAAAGGATTTATAATGAATCTTAGCCATGTCAAGGAAATTAAAATCGGGTTTTTTTGTTCTGAGGTAAGATTTCTTTTTTTCAGTTTTGGATTAACTTGTTTCAAATTTCAGGACTCATAATTATTTTACAACTAAATTGTTGTTTTATCACTTGGTTTTGGTGTAGGTTGTTTCTTGTTTGCAAGCTAAAGGTTTCATTTTTCCATCAAATGTCAAGTTTTCTGAAGTCATCGAGAACTGAACTGATTTATGATGCTTTAAGTTCATGTTTAGGCATTAGTTTTCTTTTTTCAATTCTAACTGGTTAAATCTGTTAATCTGATTAGTTTTTCTTTTTTCATTATCTTATTTTCTTTTGTTTTACAGCAGGTTAAATCTGTCTATTTTTTCTTTTTCTATTATCATATTTTGTTAAATCTGTTAACTCAAGAGGTTAAATCAATTGATTCTGATTAGGATATGTCTGGATCTTAAATCCAGAAAAAACAGTGTACTTTTTTTTGGTTGAATGCTTTATAATACGATTTGTACTGTAGTAATGTCCCATTTGTAGTTTTGGCAACAGGTAAATCTTTTGCAAAATACAAACAACAATGTACTTTGGTTTGAATCCTGGTAAACAAATAAGTAATTAAATAGGTAACTCACAACTCTTCTTATAGAAGTTTCACGAATTTAATCAAATTACAGTTCTGTTTACTAAAAAAGAACTAGAAAATATATTTTTTTATTACAATTTTATTTGGGTTTCAATGAGCATTTCTTCTATTTAACGTTTTCCTTTATACATAAAAAGATTAATGAAGTATATAATAAGTTTGTTCCTAATAGGATGTTACAGAATTTTAGTCTTAAATTTTAGAATGTTACAACATAGACCAAGCACCTAGAAGTTTTAACTTTTAATAGTTGTCTTGATTACGTTTGTTTTGGAAGATCGTAATATATAACATAGTGCATATTTAATGACCAAATAAAATAATTCAATTTTTTTTATGGAGTGATATTAAATTTTTTAGATATCACTACAAGTTTGAAAAAATAATTTAAGATGTGATATAGAATGTAAAGTGATATATATGCTTTTGTTTTATTAATTCTACATGTACTTAAATTGTCAAACGAAATTCATGATAAACTTAAATTTGTATCATTACATTAACATGTTAATGAAATCAATAATCATAAGCTTTTGCTTTAAAACTAGCTTTGCTGGTTGCAGTCACATTCTTTTATCATTTAGGTTGAAAATAATCCAAAATACAAGAAAAATATTGTATTTTCATTGATTTGTTTATTAACGTACCAATTTCAAATATGAAAACTAGGACTTTTGTTGTAAATTGACTACAACCTGATAAGTGTAAATACTAACTCGCAGGATGTCTTGAAAGAATCTTTCATGTTTCAAAAGGGTGTAGGTCTTTATCAAACTAATGTGTAGGTCATTATTTGCACATGTTTGTTACTTTGAAACTGTGATTGTATAAAATATCTATATTAAACTTTTAAAATTTTCCTCATTAGCACTTCATACTTCATAAACTCTATCTGGTCCATGCTCATTTTTACGCTGAACAAATGCTATATGGATAGATTTTTTAGATAACAAGAAGAAATGAAAATATGATGTTATACTAAATAAAGAGAAAATTATACCGATGGTCCATGTGGTTATGGTTTACTTGCACACTTGGTTCTTAAAAAGATTTTTTTAACTCGGCCATCCCCAAAACTTTAACTCTTTAACTTGTTACCCGCTCTTTCCCTCTATTAACTTGTCCATTTGTTTAGCTGTTAGGAATATCATCGGCATTTTTGTCCTTTCACCTTTGAAACTGCTTTAAAACACACTCCTTCCCTTCTTTCTTTTTCTTAGTTCTTCTCTAATTATGTTCATCGCTTTGGAATATCATGGGTTGTATTCATCGACTAGAGTCTACAATTAATTCCTCCAGTAGAATTGACTGAATTTATCATTCTAATATCATCAATTGATTTCTATTCCTTGGAAATAAAACATTCATTGACGGAGGATTTTAGGGTTCCTTCATCATCATGTTCTTCATATTTAAGGTTCTATCCTTGTGTCGATAATGATTCTTTGAATGTCTATTTGATCTGAAAAAATTGTGGTGTTGATGTTTAGGATATGATTGTCGATTGGGTTGTTGAGTTAATTTTCGTTTTTTGAGCGTAGATGGTTTAAAGTTGTTTCCAATGTTGACGATTTTGCTGGAACGCGAGTAGTTATCCGATTTCGTTGGTGAATCAATGGATGATTTCGAAATCAGAGTGATGATCGAATTTGAGTTTCGATGGAAACGGTTTCGTTAAACTCGACCTTGAACAACCTTTGAGGATCAAAGAGGTAGAACTTCGTCTGATTGAGCGGGTGTTTGAATAAATTAACTTATAGTTTATTAGCTTATTATTGTGGGATTAATCAATTTTTTTGCAACATTGTTTGTGGTGGAAATACCCAATAAGCAATAAGTAAAGGGATGAATACTTATTAAAATTAGCTTATTTAACTTACTTCTACCACAATAAACTGATTTTAAGGATTTCTATCTAAATACTTAAACTTAGCTTATTGCGGTGGAAATAAGCAATAAGCACCATCTTTTTTCCTATCAAAACACCTTCTGACTTTTGATCACGCCTCGTAATTAATTTCTTACAGAGATGATATTTCGAACTGTAGAGTTTCAATGATGCTAATGAAGTTTGGATTTCTCTTTGGGACGAAGAAGGAACGAGATGCATCTTTCGATGGAGGTGCTTCTATGCAAGACTCGTTTTAAATGATTTTGTTGGTTTCTGTTTTTGGCCTTGTACGAATTTCAAAGGAAGTTTGAAATTGTAGCTTATGGGAGGCAAAATGGGGTTGATGCTTTGATGACGATACGAAACGGATTCGACATTTTGGTTGGTCAAAATTTGAAAAATATGGTCAAACCAAATCAATTTATTGACCTTCGTTGCTATCTCTTTTTTTATCCAACTCTTGAATTTATTGCTTCTTGGTTTCACATCAATTTCTTGAACAAAATTCTTTGTCATAGGAATTCACTTGGTAAAAAATAGTGTGCCATAATGTGCTCTCCGAGTTTTGCATTTATTGGGATGTTTAATAGTTTTGAAGAAAGTTACATTTAAGCCCCTCAAAAGATGAAAAGACAAAAATACCCCCAATCTGGGTTCTTAACAGCTAAACATACAGATAAGTTAACAGAGAGACTGAGCGGGTAACAAATTAATGTTTCAGGAATGGTCTTGAAGAAAGTTACATTTAAGCCCCTCCAAAGATGAAAAGACAAAAATACCTCCTGTCTAGGATTCCTAACAGCTAAAAATACAAACAAATTAACAGAGAAACTGAACGGGTAACAAATTAATGTGTCGGGAATGGTCTGAGATAAAAACTCTTTCTAAGGACCAAGCATGCAAGTAAACCATAACCACATGGACCATCCATGTAATTTTTTCTTAAATAAATTAAAAATACAATTTTTTTCGGCGATGGATGATTATAGAGTGACATGAGTATGGAAATATATAGACTGAATAGTATATTTTTAAAGTTGAGGGGGGAAAGCAAAACTTGAGATGTATACATTTCCGACGATTGAGTTTTGTAGTTATTCATGGGAAACGAGGGCTCTGTTGCCTCTTGCCACCATGAAGATGTTTGAAGAAGGTCAAAATCAACCAAAAAATGCCGAGAAACGGATTAAGTGTCAAGAAAACACGGAGAAAGGGGACGAGGATGGAATCAGTGCGTTGCCCGATGGATTGCTTCTTGAAATCCTCTCTCGTTTACCCTATACAAAAGATGCGATTAGAACAGGTAAACTCTCCAAGCGATGGAAAAATCTTTGGAATTGGGTACCTACTCTGATTTTCACACATTTAGATCATCATCGCCGGTGTGAATGTTTCCAAAACCCTAACTCAATTTACGATTTCGCGCGATTGGTGGAGAAAACCCTAACTCAATGTCGCCAATTGAAGCTCAAGAAATTCAAACTGCATTCGTATTATGCTATTCGATTTGAATCGCAGTTCAACAATTGGATTCGTCATGCCATAAATTGTAACGTTGAAGAGCTTGACCTGGAGTTTCTGTACAGTGACAGGGACGCTGAGTTTCGTCTAGATCAATCTATTTTCAACAATTCTTGTTTTACCGATCTGAAATTAGCAGGCTGCATGTTGAATCCAAGTGGGGCGATTAGTTGGAAAAATCTCAAGAGTTTGTATATTTCCTATCTGATGTTAGATGAAGACTTGATCGTAAATATATTATCTGGAAGTCCTCTATTGGAAACTTTGGTGTTGGAAGGTTTCGATGGTTATAGGGGGATAGAGATTAGTTCATATGATGAATTTGAAGACGATATCATCAAAATCAATGCTCCCCAACTGAAGAAGCTCAAGAAATTCGAAGCGTCATCTGAATTTGATATTAAGTTAGAATTACAACTCAACAGTTGGATTTGTTATGTTATAAGATGCAACGTTAAAGAGATTATATTAAGGCTATCTACTAACAAATTGGAATCTGAATCTGATTTTATGTTAGATCAAACTCTTTTCACATGTTCATGTCTGACTGATCTGACATTAGATCTGTGCACGTGCATGGTTATTCCAGCTGGAGCAATTAGTTGGAAAAATCTTAGGAATTTGTGTATATCGTATGGGAGTTTAGATGAAGGATTGATTGAAATTATATTATCAGGGAGTCCTGTATTGGAAACTTTGGAGTTGAATCTTTGCTATGGTTATAGGAGGCTTAATATCACTTCAAAGAGTGTTAAAAACTTGGTGATATCTAAATACTGGAATTACTTGAATAGTTATGATGTATCTGCATCCGACGCCGATTTGGATAGATACTTGGATTATTGTATTGGATCTGAAGCCGATATCGATATCGATATCATTGAAATCAATGCTCCTAATATTCAATCACTAAGAATCCAACAGGAAATAGAATTGGTGAAGCTTTTGTTGGTAGATGTGTCTTCTTTAGTTAAAGCTAACTTAAATTATACAGCGCCTAAAAAAGTGGAAGAAGAGATGCTTAAAGGATTTATAATGAAGCTTGGCCATGTCAAGGAGCTTAAAATTGGGATTTTATGTTCTGAGGTAAACATTTTTTTTTTTTTCATTTTGGATAAACTTGTTTAGATGAGTGCCCCTATTTATTTTATGACTAAATTGTTGTTTTGTCACTTGGTTTTGATGTAGGTTGTTACTTGTTTGCAAGATAAAGGTTTTGTTTTTCCATCAAATGTCAAGTTTCCTGAAGAATAAGTCACTGAGCTTAACTGATTCATGATGCTTTAAGTTCATGTTTAGGCATTAGTTTTGTTTCCCACTCAACTGGTTATAAATCTGTTAATCTGATTACTTTTTCTTTTTTTCATTATCTTACTTTCTTTTGTATGATATCTGGTTAAATATTACCTAGTTTTTCTTTTCCTATTATCTCATTTCTTTCGGGCTACATCAGGTTAAGTCTGTTAACTCAACAGATTAAATCTGTTAATTTTGATTAGGATATGTTGGGGTCTTGAATCCAAAAACAACAATGTACTTTTTTTTGTTCGAAATCTTTATAATCCCATTTGTAGTTATGGCAACCGTTTTGCAAAGTACAAATAGAATGGCTCAAGAAACAGTAATATACTTTGGTGTAAACAAATTAGTAATTAAATAGGTAACTCACAGAATATTCTTTTAGAAGTTTCATGAATTTAATCAAATTACCGTTTTGTTTACTAAAAAGAAGTAGAAAAATATAATTTTATTACAAATTTATTTGTGTTTTATTAAAGAAGAAGAAGAAGTCACCGAGCTTAACTCAGCAAGCTGGACCGATTCTTGGTGTGCTCGAATTTCATTAGGCAACAGCCTCTCACCACTATTATTGCCTTACCCCGTGAACACTCGAACCATTCCCCCTGGTCCTTAAACCTTCAAACAAAGATTTTGGACCATCTCACTTTCGTTTCTTCAACTCCTGGATCTACAGAGAAGACTTTGATATGACTTTAACGAATGTTTGGCTCTCTTTCAAAGGATTTGGTACCCCCAGCATGTTCTTAAAATCCAAAACTCCGGTATGTTAGAAAAGAAATCGACAAATGGAGAGGTTTAGATACGAACAAGGAATCTAAACTATTAGCTCAACTAAAGAAAAAGGTGGAGGATATTGAAGAGCTTGCGGAATCAAGACCTTTATCTAATACAAGTTGAATGAAAGAAGAGTATGCAAAGGCAAAATCGGTGAATTAGAGTATTTTATGAAACAGGACATCCAACAAAAAGCAAAAATTCGGTGGCTAACAGAAGGTGATGAAAATACTCGATTCTTTCACAATTCCATTAAAAGCAAAAACAGAAAAAACAGAATACATGGTCTATCGATCAACGGGGAGTGGAGCACCGAACCAACACAAATTAAACAGGCTGTGCATAAATTCTTTGGCGATAAATTTCACAAAAAATAGCCTGAGAGTTAGTGAAGAATTTCAAACCCTTTCAAACAATCAAAGGAAGTTCCTTGATTTGCCTGTCTCTCTTGAAGAAATAAGACAAGTAGTATGGAGTTGTGGTGGTGACAAATCTCCAGGGCTTGACGGATACACATTCAAAATTCTGAAACACAAGTGGGAACTAATCAAACATGATGTCATCCGTTTTGTGTCACACTTTGAAGCTCATGGTCAATTTGCCAATGGTTGTAATTCTTCCTTTATAACCCTTATTCCAAAAGTCAAGGATCCGTTGAGTCTGGAAGATTATAGACATATCAGCTTGATAGGATGTAGGTATAAGATTGTTGCAAAAATCCTTGCAGTAAGACAAACTAGTAATGAGTTCAGCGGTCAAAGAAATACAATCAGCTTACATAGAGGGAAGACACATCCTAGAAGGTCCACTAATTGTAAATGAAATATGTTCATGGGCCAAAAAAGCAAAAGAAAAGATTTTCTTATTAATTGTAAATGAAATATGCTCTGGATCCAAGATTCATCAGGTATCTTGGTAAAAAATCATAGCTTCCAAAATGGCTTTAGATTTAATTTGAGCATGGATGTTGGAGATGATCTTCTGTTCACTAACCTGTGGGTAAAATTTCCAAAATTCTTATCTTATGATCATTTTTAAACTAGATTACATTACGAATGTGGTCCCTATTTTGTGTCCTTTTTCGAGTTTGTTCAAGGGCAAAATCGTCTTGGTTTGGTGAAGGATAAAATCATTCATTTTCATCAAGAAATGTAGACCAATTTCTTACTTTTATTTTTCGTGTCACTTGGTGAACTTCTCCATGGTTTCCCCGCTACTAAATATACCCACAAAAATGTAGACCAATTTTGATGATAAAGAAACTGAAGCTTCAAGAACAACCATAAAGGTAAGTAATACCAAATCACAAAAGATACTTCTCCATGGTTTCCCCGCTACTAAATATACCCACAAAAATGTTGGGAGTAATTCAGCATCAGGGGCAATATTGGAAACTTTAGTTTAAGTCTGTTTTTTCCGTGCATTAGTATTAGACTCGATTCTAATAGTAATTTGTCTAGTATAAATAGATCCGAACGTGTGGTATTTTAATCATTAAGAACCAAGTCTTATTCCCCTGTTTTTACCTGTGATTGCTTTTCCCCTGTTCTGCCTATTTCTTTTACCTTGGTGCACAAGGTGCAAATTGAATGTGATTATATTTTGGTATTGAAGCAGTCCTTACGTTTAGATCAACAAAATCTAAGAACGACTTATTATTATTTTTTTTCAAAAGTACCCTGCTTTGTTAATTTAATTTTCTGTTTTATCCTTCTCTTTTCTCGCATATGTACGCTTGAGAGGTGGCTTAGCATTGAATAAGTATTTAAAGAGAGATAAAGAGGTTGCTATCTGTGGAATGGAGCAAGTCTAGGAAATAGACTTTTTAGACAGGAAAAACTGGACCAACACTCAAATGACAATAAACTTTTAGACATTAGTCTAGCTCTAGCAAGAGGCTGGGGCCCGGGACATTTTAAATATTGTTGTAGATTTGTAGCAATGTAGATGGTGCCTAGGCATTCTTTACGCAATATCCACTGTGTGAGTATGACTAATAACTAGTGTGAAAGAAGCCATGCATGCTATTGATTTCAGTTTTCTTAATTGACCGAAAGTAAAATACAAACACAAACAAATTGATATTCTAATCCTATTTGAATATATATATATATATATATATATATATATATATATATATATATATATATATATATATATATATATATATATATATATATATATATATATATATAGTTTCATTAGTCATTACCAGAACAATTAGCAAAAACCAAACAGTTCTACATACGCTATATCAAAATATAAAGGAATTAGCAAAATACAGAGAAAAAAAAATCTAACTGTAAATACCTAATTCTAATCATATTAGCAACTTTGCATTTTCATTTGAAAACAAAATATAAAATATTTAGAAAGAAAAACAAACAAACAATAATTAACCAATTGAATATACGATAGATTTACCAATTTATTTCTAATTTAGCAATTGACCCCGAGAGTGATTGAAAACCATGCCACCGGATTAGCTTGTCATTGGGTTCAAAAGGGGTCGCATAGACCAACAGGAACGGTTCCACTATGGTGCCCATAGTGACACCGACAACCCATGTTTTTTCCGGATACAGTGTAAAAATTTTCGATTTTTTCGTTTTTTCTACATTTGTGCCCCTAAGTAAAAGGAAAAACGTGCCACCGTCAACACCTATTACGTAATCCTGGGTCCATCCCTATAGACCAAGAGCATTATTAGTCTAATCGTTGTCGTCTGATCGAGTCACTGAAGAGTTTGACAATGAAGGGGACTGTAATGGGTTAGAAAGAACTGGTTCGTGGGCAAATGCCGCTTCCCTGATGAGCACATGGCATGACAAAAGCAGTTGGCATATGTAATTTGTAAGGACTGGCCTTGTGGTTTTGTGGGGGATCTTAAGACGCTACACGGACAAGAAGTAGCGTCGCACTTGACTCGGTCATTTCGGGTTGCACACAGATTATGGCATACCTGATCAAAGAAAGGGATTTTCTTTCTACACACCACTCTATTAAACACCAATCTAGTATACTTAGCTTAATCATTATTATTAGTAAAAATCATTATATTGTTAGGTATTTTGTTTTCCGAAAAAGTAATTTTATTTATTTAGCTTTTTTCTCTACTTCTCTTTCTCTCTCATATATATATATATATATATATATAGTTTTTTATTTTTTTATTTTTTTTAAATTTCAATAAAAGTAACATTGCAATTATAATATAATATGTATTGAAACCTATGGGTTTTTTTATCTGAATTCTTTTTCTTTTGTCTTTTGTTTGTTTACAATTTATACATTTTTTTAGTAGCATAACATGATACATCTGCCGTTTTTTTCAATACCCACACCTTTTATTTATCTCGTTTTTTTTTTTTTTTTTTTCATCATCTACCCATCTTTTTTTTAATTATAGCGGCCATATATTTTTAATAACTGCTATATATATTTTTTGAGATAATACTTTTATCAACATAATATATTTTTTGAGACAATACTTTTCTCAACATAAATGTAAACCTTTATTTTTTTTCACTTTATTAATCTATACGAAATACCAACGCATGCCATATCTTTTGATAGCTTTTTTTTTTCTTCCTTTTTTTAATATATATATATATATATATATATATATATATATATATATATATATATATATATATATATAAAGTTAATAAAAATAACTAGATGGAATAATAAATAATAATTATATCGTTCATGTAAAATTTTGTAATAATATTTTTAATATCTAATATTTTAATAAATGATAAGAAAAAAGAGAATTTTGTAAATGTATTTTATTAATAGTGTTTATTATTTTTATAATATCAAAACAAACTTTAGAAATAATTTTTTTTTGAATTCAGGTATGTGAGACACATAAGTTAAAAAATCAAAAAAAATATTGTAAAAAAAAAAAGAAGACGACGTAGATAAGATTTTCAAAAAAATGTGATTGTTAATATTTTTTTATAAAGTATCATTTAAAATAAAAAGTTAATAAAAATAATTAGTTGGAATAATAAATAATAATTATATAGTTATATAATAAACAGATTACAAATTAAAAATAAAAAGTCTATATATATATATATATATATATATATATATATATATATATATATATATATATATATATATATATATATATATATATATATATATATATATATATATATATAGGGGAGGGTTCATGCGAAAATGCAAATAATTTGCGAAAACGCGAAAACAAGAAAACCATATGATATTATGTCACCTCAACATTATATTTTGGAAAATAATTCATCCAAACTTTGAAATACATGATGATAATCGATGATAGATGATAGACTATTTCATATTAGCAAAGTATGATTTTTAACATTTTTATTATGAAAACATGAATTTAAAAATGATTAAGGACGTGAAAAAAATATAATTATAAAAACCGTCTTTAAATCTATATTATCATAACACCATCTAATGTAAACTTATTATCGTTAATTTATTGCTAATAAAATTATTTTTTTATAGTACATGTATCTAATTTTCATAAGATAAAAGCTGTTTTCGCATTTTCGCAGGATATTTATATTTTCGCATGAACTTACTTCTATATATATATATATATATATATATATATATATATATATATATATATATAAGAAATAGAAAGAAAGAAAATTACCTTTTTAAAAAACAATGCAATGATTAGTATTAATATCAATATAATAATTATAGAGAAATTAAATATTATCCTACTTTTTCTTCCTACTTATATTTCTATCCACATGAAATGATAACAAGTGTTATATTTAGATAAAATTAATAATATTTTAGGATATTTGTCATATTTTTAAATGGGTAGGAAAATAATTAGGAAGAAAAATAGAAAGATATTTAATTTCTTATAATTATATCATAATAATTAGCATCATTTACCTAAAAAGTAACATAATAATATAGATTGATGTTATAAATTGGTGTGTTCAAAGTAAAACCCTCAAAAAAAAAAAAATTGACGAAATTTACATCTCGGGGCGGTGGCGTGGGTGCCAAGTTGAAATAAATAACACTTAAAATTAATAAATATGGACTCGCGCTTTATTTACTTATCTAAGTAGTTCTAGCTATTGTTCTTTAAAGCTTCGACGTGGAAACATGCATGAGATTCTTGATTTTAGTACATGATAAATAAATATGATGTCAATGTAGAATAAATAAGTGCAAAACAAAATAATCATATTATTTTAAAAAAAAATCATATTAACGCGTAAAAACATAAAAAAAACAAGATGTATAAAGTTTTATTTACATAAACGAATGATTTTTATGGTTTACCAAAAATCACAATTTTAGTACCTAATATTTTTTTTCTTTACAAGCATGGTCTATATGGTTTCTAAAACTTGTATAGTTGGTCCTTAAATTACATGAAATAACTTCTTTATCCTTATTAATTTCTTTTATCTTTTTCTGTTCGGTTTAATTCTAATTTAAATAAAAGTATTTTTGTTTACACACCCTTTTATTTTTACCCACACACCATCCTAATATATTGTTTCTTAAAAGTTCTCATTAACTAATAATTTTCATTAAATTTATAACTTATTTATTACATCATTAATTGTGACTTATTTCTTTCAACTGATAATTTCTATTAATTATTATTTAAATGATACTTTATAAATAAATAATAACAAGTATGATTTTCTTTTCTATCACAAACACCCCTGTATTTTCTCCTGCTATTTTTTTTCTTCTATTTTTTTTACTCTCACTTGTATTTATACATTTTCAAGATAATATTTTGTTAATATAACATTATCATCAATTAATAATATTTTGATTTAAAAGAAGAAGACTAGATAATATAATTCATGAAAACTTAAACACTTTATATATGAATTTTGTTCGTATGTAATTTTAAATATATTACTTATAAGTTTTAAAATAGCAATGTGTCCATGTATTTAAATTCACATTAATAATTTAATATTATGCCTTTATCCGTCCAGAGCAAAAGATACTATTTATATGTTGATTTAAGTTCCGATCAAATATGCTACGTATTATCTTTTTGTGCTAACTAACAATGATTAAAATATAGATATAGTATACCAAAGAGAATTACAATTTTATTTTATTCAAATATAATATAAAATAAATAATAAATTATAATAATGTGGATATTATCGAGGTTGTCAAGATCGGGATCCTACCTAGTATCGTTTTTGAGTTTGCAAAATCGGAATCGTAAGATCGGGATCGAGATCCTAAGATCCCATAAAATAGAATATAATTTTAATTTATAATATTAATCATAAAAAATATTTCAAATATTTAATTTTTCGTTCAAAAGTTATAAAAACTTTAAAATATTAGTCATAAGTCACAATAAAAATGATAAATGGTAGATTGGTAAAGGGTAAAAGACATAAAATGGTAAAAAAAATTCATTTGAATTTTTTTTTTAAAGGAAGGTAGGATCGGATCGGATCTCGATCCTACGATCCTACCGACGATTTTACGATCCTACCTGCGATCCTACCCAAAATACGATCCTTTTACGATCCGGATTGTTTTTCACACATAGGATCTACGATCAGGATCGCGATTTTGACAACCATAGATATTATAATAAAAAGTATTATATATATATATATATATATATATATATATATATATATATATATATATATATATATATATATATATATATATATATATATATATATATATAATATTATTTTATAGATTGAGTGGAGTTATTAACTATTCTCATTCACAATCAAATTCAACTTAAGGCTATCCGGTATAGGGAAGAAGAATAATCGTGAAGGCTGACATGGCACAACCCAAACGCGTGAACACCGCCTCAAACTCCGGTGGGGTGCATGTGATGTGAGGCGGAAGACGGATGAAGATGAAGCTTATGATTGGTCAATTCAATTTTGGATCGTTGCTTTGATTATTTCGACCGTTTGTGAATTAAAAAAAACAAAATTTTATTATTTTTCAAAATTTATCTATATATAAAGTCATTTTAGACATAATTTTCACTAAAACACACTCATATTACTTCAAAACAAACACACACATTCAACCAAAAAATAGATAATTTCCCACCTCTGATTTCTTCGTCATCCGATGATAACGATTCTGATGAAGATTTGACTTTGTATATGCTGTTGTCTGCGGTACGAGACATGGTACATGAGAGAGGCGAAAATTCAAACGTCGATAAGAAACATAGAAAATGGATCAATCGGGATCGAGAGGCGACACATGAACTTTTGGTACGTGATTATTTTGTCATTAATAGTTTATATGATCTATCAAAATTCGAAGAACGATTTCGTATTAGTAAAAATTTATTTTTACGTATAGCTAGAGATTTTGGCATGTAATTATGAAATTTTCCAATTACAATGTGATGTTAGAGGTAAACGCGGTTTTACTACAATAGAAAAATATACGACCGCTCTTATACAATTGACATACGACATCGTTGTAGACGCATCAGATGAATATCTGAAAATGTCTGAAATGACGGGTCAAGAGTGTACATATCTATTTTGTGAGTATTTTATAGAGCTTTACCGTGACATATATACTTGCAACATCTGACTAAAAGCGATGTCGAGCAGTTGTATGTCGTGCATCAAGCTAAACATGGTTTTCCAGAGATGCTTGGTAGCATTGATTGTACACATTGGGAGTGAACAAATTGTCCCAACGTGTGGCGTGCTCAGTTCACACGAGGTGATCATGGGGTGCCGACTATTATATTGGAGGCGGTTGTTTCAAATGTCCTATGGTTTTGACATGCATTCTTTGGTATGGCGAGGTCAAACAATGACCTAAATGTGCTCCAAGCGTCTCCGATATTTAACGATATTTTACTGGGTAAAGCACCAGACATGTCATACATTGCCAATAGAAATGGATATAAGTATGGGTATTACCTAAGTGACGAGATATATCCAGAACACGCTACATTTGTCAAGTCATACACATTTTCGGCCGACGATAAACGAAAAATGTTCAAGTTAGCACAAGAATCTGCAAGGAAGGATGTATAACAGGCGTTTGGAGTCCTCAAACAAAAGTGACACATAATCAAACATCCGACACGAACATGAGATATGGAAAAATTAACGACGGTGTTGACGGCTTGTGTTATTTTACATAACATGATAATAGAAGAATATGGTAGGGCTATTTGTTTATATACCACGAACGGTATATTGAATCCACCTGCAGTAATACAAATTGGCAGCCCGACATACTTCTCAAGGGTTTTAGAAATACAAAACTGTGAAATACATCACAATCTACGAGATGATTTGACCGAATCCATATGGAAAAGACAATTCCAAAGGAAAATGACGATGAAGACGAGGAGGATGACGATGGTGACGACGAGGAGGATGAGGATGGTGACGATGATGTGGATGATGTCGGTGACGACAACGACGACAATTGTAATTTTTTTATGTTTTTTTTTTTATGTTTTTTAATTTTTATTTTATTAAGACAATGTAATGTTTAATTTTAGTAATTTAATTTTTAATTTTTCATGTTTTTAATTAATGAAATGTGGTTTTATTTTTTATGTTTTCAAAAATTAATTTATGTTATAAATTATGTTTTTTATTTAATAAAATGTTAAAAAATTAAAAAAAAAAACAAATAATGTTTTTTATGGAGTGGTAACAAATTCCAATGTTTAGTGGGTTGTTGGTGAAGCTGATGTGACATAGAGGTGGCAATGCTTTTTCGGTGTATTGAATGTGACTATTCCCCACAACCTAACTATCTATTAAAAAATTTCTTTCGTTTCCATTTCCATAACCTGACTAAATCTAAATTTTCATTCTCATTAGCAACCCAACTAAAATTAATTTTTTATTAATAAATATAACTTATAACTTTTTCTATTATATATTTTTATAAATAAATATTTTATTTTGGAAACAAATGATCGATGAAAAAAAACAAAAAACAAATGATCCACCGTAGATAAAAATACAAACTTGGAAAAAGAAATCACTAGTTTAAAAAATAAAATAGAAAAAGAATAAAAAGTAACAATGCATTGGATGTGAAAAGTATCTCTATTTATAAATAAAAATAATTTGTTATTCTTTCCATCCCAAAATTATTGTCCACGTTTGACTTTTTAAATATCTTTTGTTCAACTTTGACTATAAATAATTTACTTTTTGTTATATAATTTTTTTACGTAAGATATA
The DNA here is from genome assembly GCF_052625555.1 of Lactuca saligna. Lineage (NCBI taxonomy): Eukaryota > Viridiplantae > Streptophyta > Magnoliopsida > Asterales > Asteraceae > Lactuca > Lactuca saligna. The sequence continues at coordinate 270,248,996 of NC_136421.1, read as the reverse complement.
TGAATAGATTGTTTTATAAATGTATTTTTATTATCATAAGTTTCATTAAAAATTATATAAGACAAATAAAATTATTTATAATTAAAAGTTAAGATGGAAAGATTTCATAGGTCAAACATATGGAGGAAGTATTTAATTTTAAAATTGGATAAATTATATATTTTTGAAACAAAAAATATTATTCAATAAAGAGTTGACCATCAAATGAATTCACGTGAAGATGTGAAGATGACTGTGAAAGATATATAGTAAAATATTCTACAACTAAAAGTTGTTGCACCAAATCCGTCGGTGGGCTTTTGGAAAATTTATCAAAATTTTATAGTATTTAGGCCAACCGACTACATAATATTTATGGATAAATAGGTTAAGTTATTACAAAAAAACAACGTAATTAATGAAACTTACTACATCATCTTTAATGGAAATGATTAATAATGATTGTTTTAGACTATGATTAGACTCTAGTATTATAAGGTGGTATGTATGCATTAAAACTTTTAAATAACAAAATTGCAAAAATGGTCTCTGTGGCTCGCAAATTTATGTGTTTTTTTGTCCAAAACAAAATGTTGGTGTACCACTGGTTCAAAATTGGATCTCTCTGTTATTTTTGGTTCCTATCTACTTAAAAAGACTATTATGCCTTATAATTTGTTTTTCCATTTTTTATTATCAGTTTTCATTCAAAATAAAAAAAAACCCCACCATATTCATTTTTGTGACAACCCGAAATTTTCATTTGTACCAACCCTACAGTCAAACACTTCAAATAAAAGTCAAATACTTTTCTGCTAATTTTTAGTCGGTTTAAAATTTCGTTTGAGTGTTCTAAAGCTTAGTACTTAAAGAGGTAAACTTAGGAAGTATGCTTTAGAGTTAGTTGTGCAACATTTAAGTCCCAAAACTCCAAGAGTTTGGTGTTTACAACCTAAACATGGAGTTTACGGCCGTAAACTCTAAAGGAGGATAAATATGACACTTAGTCATTTTATTCACTTTTTACCATTTTCAAACCAAGAATCCATTCTCTCTCAAGCATCATTCGATTTTCCTTCTTGATCTTCAACTTAGTAAGTGTTTTCCTTCTTGATTAGTTGATATACTTCATCATCTAGTGATCTTACATGATTTCATCTATGAATTATCCACCTTTTCATAGATCTTCAAGTGTTGTTCAAAACACCAAGAACACACACTACTGTTCTTGGACCTTAAGCACCCAATCAAGATTCTATCTTGTAAGTACCCTTGTCCTAGCTGGTTATGTACTTGAATGAACTTGTTTACACTTAGAAAACATCAAGAAAACTAGATCAAAAGGGTGTTTACGCCCAAGGAACCTCCTTGGGTCGTAAACCCTAATTCATGGTTCAAATGAACCCTAGTCCCTTCCTAAGCCTGGGATACAAGTCTAGATCACTTCCTTGTGGAGTATAGGACCTTAAACAAACAAAAGAATCAAGCACACATGAGTTTACGGCCGTAAACTCATGGGGAATGGACCATCGGCCGTAAACTCTAAAAGGTGGTGCAAATTGTGCCATAATTACTTCCTAAGGCTTGGACTTGATCATAAGATACTTAATCTTGACTTATAAAACCTTAAAACACAAAATGGTGCTAATTACCATGAGTTTACGGCCGTAAACTCATGGGGGAAATGACCATAGGCCGTAAACTCCTTTAGGAGTGGTGCTTGGGCCATAAACTCAAATGCAATGCCATACCACCTTTAGATGCAACCCTTTGGTACCTTTAACACTTGAATCAAAGTGTTTTCCATGTCCTAGGGTGTCTTAACTTGGTTAATTAGTTGTTAAATGACTAATTGGATACATATATGTGGGATTATATGTTAAATAGGATCATTGTGTGTGTTAAAGTCTTCACTTGACACCTAGCACCTTGTCCAACACTTCCGTACAATCCACTCGCTACAGGTGAGTTCATACCATACTAGTTATTATATCAATCACATGTGCTTAATAACTAGCACACAAATGGATTTACTATACTTTAAACTGTTTTGCCAACAAAACTACTTGCAAATGATTATCAAACACTTTTACATGTTAAACTCTTTATAAAACTTAGTTTTAGTTTACAAATCTCTACTTTCAATTCTTTAAACTCTTATATTACCAAATCATGTCCAATACATATATAGTTATATAAGTAAGATTTAAAGGACTTAGGACTGATAATACACTCTATTTCCTGTTCCTTGTTTGGTTGTGGACTTAGAGCACCCTATTGTTTCTCCAAGTGTCATTTGACCCTTAGTTATAAATCATGTGTATATGTATAGACATAAAAGCTTGTTATCTTATTTCAATACACTCGGATATATACTCAACATTACTATTAAACTATAATAGGTATAGTTTAGAGTTATACTACTTACTATTTCTAGTACAAAGAAACATACAGAGTCAGTTCATACATGAGTCATACACACTATAAACAATACATACACTACACTATACAACTGAACATACTATAATGAGAGTCAGAGAGAACAAACTACTCAATAGACAGAGAGAACATACACTAGTACATACTATTCATACACACTATATACTATACTAGAGAACTTACTATGATGAGAATCAGGGGAAACATACACTACGCTAATACGTACACTACATGCACACTATAACATAAATGTGAGGCACTACTTTGGGGCATGGAATCTCTGTCATGGCTCGTCTTGTATCTAGAGTCTCCTGGAGGGAGAGCGTGAATTCGTGTATAGATCTATACTGGACTGACCGTCCTACACCTTGCTGCTAGCTACAGTGGGACCTGCAGGTCTTCGGGTGATGAATGTCATAACATCTCGACGTCTTACATCGTCGTGGTTCACTAGGTCGATCAAGTATGGTTAAAATTACATCACATTATACCTTAATTAACAATTGACTGAAGGTAGTTAGCACAATAGTAGTTATAATATTATTATAATACAGTACTTCATTATTTTCCCTTTACATCTACTTTGTGATCTCCTCACAATAAAGAGTAATGTAAAAACTATATTTTCACTAATGATAGTCATGTTTGGGAAAAATGCTCACTTTTACAAAGAACACACATACAGTACACTCAATGCCTTGGTAGAAGGCTGTTTTTAATGGAAAATATAGGATTTTCTAAGAAATACAAACAATTGTTACAAACATTTTACATACTTTTACACTAAAACACTTACAAACATTTTCATACAAATTAAGACACTAAATACTTATGAAATCACCAACTTTAATGCTGATGAACTCTTTCAAAATAACTTGTATTCTAAGGTCATCAGTAGACAGGTACCGAGGCCAGCTTTTGAGAAGATGGAGCACATAGAAGACTCATATTTTATTTTGATTCATATTTTGGTGTCTTATAAACCACATAACACACTTGTATTAAAATTATATATTAATGCAATGGATGATGTTGTTTTCTTACTTACTATTATTCTGTGTTGTGATACTGTACATGACGTCCTCCACCCCAGAACGTTTCCGCCATTCTTTGTTTTGGGGTGTGACAGATTGGTATCAGAGCATCGTTTATAGTGAATCTAGTATATCAACCCATAAAAGATATACTAACTATAAACACAATGGAATTAAAATACTCTGACCAAGAGTATATACTATTAAATAATAAAATATTTAACTAAGTATACATACCTGCATTCATACTAAAATCAGTGTCACAATGACAAAAACAAAAGTATTACGATTGTTGAATATCACAAGTAAGCTCGTGGATGTATGGTCAGTTCTGGGAGTGGCATAGCCTGATCAACTATGTTGATCCGAGGAGTGATTAGCACATGCCCAAGAATGGTTGTGATATGGCAACAAGTCTAAAAACTTACCAACACTACTGCAATGAAACACTAGAACAGAACATAAGTCTAAAATACTATAGGAGTATTTTGTGTTACTATAATTACTTATTTAAGAACTAAAAAGGTCTCTATCAAGTAGGTCAATAGTTGCTAAGTGGATATGCTAAGGTTATACGAAATTTAAGTGTTATAGACTTAGAATCTGTGATCTTTGTTTTACTTCCTGTTCCTTATTTGGTTGTGGATTTGGAGTTAGGATCACTTATTCGAAGGTCTATCCTGTTTTGATTTCATATAACTGGTATACACTATACAAGTATTGAAATAATTGGTAAATATCATATTATAATTATCTTAAATCGTACGCCTATTTATATAAGATTCTTATACCCCTTTTCTCGCATAGATATCATGGCTGGATTCCATCATCATTACTTCCCAAACCACGACAACGTTGGATGGCTTGATGACGAGCCAGAAGATGAGCATCCAATCCCTTTGGATGACCATCACGTAGAAGGCTTCTCGAATGTATCTGACTCCGAGCCTGAAGTTAAAAACCTACCCCAAGTAGGTCAAGCCCCAAATAACAACCCCCGACCAACATTTCAGGGCCCCACACCCTTGTGGGCAACAAACTTGAATTGATGGAGCAACGAACATGGCCAACCCTTACCCTAAAACGGGGACCAAAGCTTTTACAACATAAGCGATGGTGGCTCGGCTGACCGATTCCTACGCATCATGGTTCGTAGGATGGCTCGAAATGTCGAGCAAGGTCGAGCAGCCATTGACCGGGTCATGGAAATGATACCAGCTCGGGTGTCAACATGGTCCACATTTGCCATCTCGAAGAGGCTATCGAAAGGACTAGGAGGATCAATGAGACTCTGCAGCAACAACTAGCTGCCTCCCGAGTTGAAGTCATAGAACTTCGAGTTCGCCAGAGTGCTCATGAGCGACACCATTGAGAAGTGGTTCGTCAACTGGAAGATCTTAGGGTTCACACGAGGAATTCCCATCGTCGTTAGAAGATGTCTAGCACATTTTTCTTTTGATTAAGGAATAGCCTTTCTTATCTGTGATCTATGAAACACTTGTCTGTAAAATATTCCTATCTTTTAGTACACTATCTAGTCTACTAAGCTGTCAAACATTTTCCTTTATATGGTTTGATGTAAGACCTACTGATAGGTCATTTTTCCCGAACTCATTTACATCAATAATACCAGTAATATTGACAATTATCTAATGTGTTGGAAAAATCTGTACTCTTGTGTATCCCTACTCTCATACTATACTGCTATTTCAAAACATACACTCATTCAACTATTTGACTATGGCGATTTAGCCCATGGAACACTATCACTATACTTACAATTGACTCTAACTATCCCATTCATCTTTATAAATTTATAGTTGAAGGATGCCTCCTCGCAAATTAACAAGGCGTAATCCTCCACCACCTCCACCACCTCCTTTAGTAATCGATACGGCAACTCTAAATGCTGCAGTAGCTGCGGCAGTGGCAACTGCCACGGCTCAGTATCACTCCACTGGTGCCAGTGGAGGTGGAATGCCGGTTTATTCTACTCAAGGTGAAATCCTTGTGTGCTCGAGAGAGTGCTCCTAAAAGGACTTCACCAACTGCAAGCCAAAGTCCTTCAAAGGGACTGGCGGAGTCATTGCCCTCTCGCAATGGTTCGAAAAGACAGAGTCGATCTTCGAGATTTGGTCCTCCCCTGCCGCGAGCAAAGTTAAATTTGATGCGTGCACCTTCGAAGAAAAAGCCCTGACATGGTGGAATGGCCATGTCAAGTCACTAACTCTCATAGTGGCAAATGACATGGGCTGGGAAACTCTGAAAGTCCTCATGATTAAGGATACTGCCCGAGGGGCGAAATCCAAAAGTTGGAGAAGGAGCTATGGAGCCTAACCATGAAGGGCTACAACATTATCGCTTATACTGCCAGATTCAGCGAACTGGTGGCCCTCTGTCCCAACATGGTTCCCAATGAGGGAAAGAAAATCGAAAGGTACATCTGGGGAATGGTGCCTCCGTATCAGGGAAATGTCTTATCTTCAAACCCTGCTACCTTTGACAGTGCCAAACGATTGGCGTAGCGGCTCATCGATCATGGAGTCTAATCCCCGTCATTGACAACAACCCTAGCCATCTCAGAACCCCCCAAAGTCGCTGATAACAAGAGGAAGTTCTGGGATGAAAAGAAGAAACAAAAAGATGCCAAAAATCAGCAGGTTGTGGCGGTTCATGTCGCAATAGCACCTGTCGCTACTGCTCCGGTGAAGCAGTACTCTGAAAACTTGCCTAAGTGAAACAAATGCAAATTCCACCATAATGGATCCTGCTGGGAATTGCAGTGCTCCAACTGCAACAAGAAGGGACACACTGTCCGGTTCTGCAGATCCCCGGAAAGGCCAATCAACCAGGTCCCTGGTGCTGGTATGACTCAATCATGCTACGGATGTGGAAAAGTGGGCCACTACAAAAGGGACTGCCCCAAAGCAAGAAATGTTGGTGGAGCGGGAAGAGTTCTGGTTATAGGCCATCGGGAAGTAGTTGCTAACCCTACAGTGGTGACTGGTACGTTTCTCCTTGAAAACTCTTATGAATGCATATTATTTGATAGTGGAGCAGAGAGAATTTTCGTAAACTAGAAATTTGCACGCTTACTTAAACAACAACTACGCGCACTTAAAGAACTATTCACTGTAGAAATGGCTAATGGGAAGATTGAGAGCACTAGTATCATATACATAGGATGTACTTTAATTCTAGATAGCCATTCATTTCCTGTCGACCTCATGTCGGTCTCGATTAAAAGCTTTGACGTCATCATCGGCATGGATTGGCTGAGTCTTCATCGCGCCGACATCATGTGCTACGAAAAAGCAGTCCGTCTAAACCTCCCGTCTAACGAAACTCTCATTATATATGGAGACAAAACCGGCACGAGTATTCGTATCATCTCAAGTATTCAAGCACTGAAGTATCTACGTAAGGAATATGGTGCATTCTTTGCTCACGTTGTCGATACGAGTCTTGAAATGAAAGACCTGAAGAATGGTAGTGAGTTTCTTTCCCGACATCTTTCCAAAAGAACTACTAGGATTACCTCTGCAACGACAAGTCGAGTTCAGAATCGACTTAGCCCCAGGAGCTACCCCAGTAGCCAAATAGCTCTATCGATTAGCACCAGCTGAGATGCAGGAACTATCTGGTCAACTTAACGAACTACTCAGCAAGGGATTTATTATACCAAGCTTCTCACCCTGGGGAGCACTGGTATTGTTTGTTAAGAAGAAAGACGGATCATTCCATATGTGTATCGACTACAGAGAACTCAACAAACTTACGGTCAAAAATCGTTACCCTCTGCCTCGCATAGACGATTTATTTGTCCAACTGCAAGGGGCAAGTTACTTTTCCAAGATTGATCTAAGATCCTGTTATCACTAGTTATGAGTGCTAGTGGAGGATGTTCCAAAGATAGCCTTCCGAACTCGTTCCGGACACTACGAGTTCGTGTTGATGCCATTCGGGTTGACCAATGCGCCCGCAGTATTCATGGACTTAATGAATAGAGTATGTCGCCTTTACTTGGATCAGTTCGTCATCGTCTTCATTGATGACATACTGATCTACTCTCGAAGTAAGGAGGAACATGGTGATCACCTACGACAAGTTCTAGGAACCTTACGATCGGAGAAACTCTATGCGAAGTTCTCGAAATGTGAATTTTGGATCCGAAGAGTCGAATTCTTAGGACACGTGGTTAGCGAAGAAGGAATCAACGTGGACCCTTCCAAAATTAAAGCCATTGAGAACTGGTCAGCATCGAAGACGCCGACAGAAATTCATCAATTTCTAGGTCTCGCCGGCTGCTACCGCAGATTCATACAGAACTTCTCTCGGATTGCGAAACCTCTTACTACACTGACCCAGAAGGGCGTGGCCTTTGACTGTGAAGAGAAACAAGAAAAAGTGTTTCAAACGATGAAACGAGCCTTATCCACCGCACCGATACTATCCCTCCCCGGAGGGATAGAAGACTTCATTGTATACTGCGATGCATCCAACCAGGGGATCGACAGTATTATGATACGATGAGGTAAGGTCATCGCCTATGCCTCAAGGCAACTGAAGACACACGAAGTCAACTACACTACACATGATCTTGAGCTGGGAGCAGTAGTGTTTGCTCTGAAGATCTGGAGACACTACCTGTATGGTATGAAAAGCACTATCTTTACAGACCACAAGAGTTTACAACACATATTCGACCAGAAGGATCTCAACATGAGACTACGACGGTGAGTCGAGCTACTTAATGACTACGAATGAAAAATTTGTTATCATCCGGGTAAAGACGTAGTAGCAGGCGCCGTAAGTTGGAAAGAATATTCTGGTCGAAGGGTCAAATCATTGACCGTGACTATCCATTCGCATCTGTCCACACAAATTAAGGAGGCTCAACTTGAAGCCCCTTGAAACCTGAAAACGTGGCAGTTGAATCCCTTAGAAGAATGGATAAGAACTTAGAAGTCAAGGGTGGTGGAGCCTTATATCTCATGGATCCGATCTGGACACCGAAACACGGTGGCTTCAGAGACTTGGTCATGACCGAAGCGCACAACACTCGATATTCTGTCCACCCAGGTTCAGTTAAGATGTATCTGGATCTTAAAAAGTTATACTGGTGGCCTAACATGAAAGCAGAGATTGCTACCTTCGTGAGTAAATGCCTTACTTGCGCAAAGGTCAAGGTGGAATACCAGAAATCCTCCGGTTTACTACAGGAACCAGAGATACCAGAATGGAAGTGGGAGTGGATCACTATGGATTTCATAACCAAGTTGCCCAAGAAAACGGGTGGACTTGATACCGTTTGGGTCATCGTCGACTGATTGACCAAGTCCGCACACTTCCTGCCTATCAAAGAAACTGATAAGATGGAGAAGCTTACAAGAACATACATTAGGGAAATCGTACGACTGCATGATGTTCCTATATCCATTATCTCTGATAAAGATAGTAGATTTACTTCAAGGTTCTGGCAGTCACTACAAAGTTCCTTAGGAACAAGGATGGACATGAGTACAGCCTAGCATCCTCAGACCGATGGACAAAGTGAGAGAACCATCCAAACAATGGAAGATATGTTGCGAGCCTGTATGATCGACTTTGGGAAGGAATGGGATACTCATTTACCCCTTTTCGAATTTTCCTACAACAACAATTATCATACGAGCATCAAGGCTGCTCCATTTGAAGCCCTATATGGTTGGAAGTGCAGATCCCCTCTGGCTGGGCTGAAGTGGGTGACACCCAGTTAGCTAAAGGACGAGTTCCTGACAGCACTCACACAGGTCCGAAAATCATTCAGGAAATGATAGAGAAGATCATTCAGATTCATGAACGATTGAAAGCCTTTAGAGACCGACAGAAAAGCTACGCAGACAAACGAAGGAAACCTTTGGAATTCCAGGTGGGAGACCGTGTTCTCTTGAAAGCCTCACCCTGGAAGGGCATTTATATGCTTCGAAAAGCTTGGGAAGCTTAATCCAAGATACATAGGGCCTTTCGAGATTCTCGCTAGAATCGGCCCTGTAGCTTACAAACTAAACCTACCCCACGAACTCAGTAACATACATTCTACATTCCACGTCTCAAACTTGAAAAGTATCTATCTGACGAGACTCTTGTAATCCCACTCGATGAGATCGAGATCAACGAGAGCCTCAACTTCGTGGAAGAACCTGTAGAGATCATGGACCGTGAAGTGAAGCAGACGGTGCAAAGTCGCATCCCAATAGTGAAGGTTCGCTGGAACGCCAAGCGAGGACTAGAATTCACATGGGAGCACAAGGATCAAATGAAATTGAAATATCCTCATCTCTTCACTTAGTTATTTGTAACTACTTTATTTGCTTAAAATTTAATTTCGGGACGAAATTCCCTCTAACGAGGTGATGATGTGACAAACCGAAATTTTCATTCGTACAAACCCTACATTCAAGCACTTCAAATAAAAGTCAAATACTTTTCTGCTATTTTTTAGCCGGTTTAAAGTCTGTTTGAGTGTTGTAAAGCCTAGTACTTCAAGAGGTAAACTTAGGAAGTATGCTTTAGAGTTAGTTGTGCAACATTTAAGTCCCAACACTCCAAGAGTTTGGTGTTTACGGCCTAAACATGGAGATTACAGCCGTAAACTCTAAAGGAGTATAAATATGACACTTAGTCATTTTATTCACTTTTTACCATTTTCAAACCAAGAAGCCATTCTCTCTCAAGCATCATCCGATTTTCCTTCTTGATCTTCAACTTAGTAAGTGTTTTCCTCCTTGATTAGTTTATATACTTCATCATCTAGTGATCTTCATGATTTCATCCATGAATTATCCACATTTTCATAGATCTTCAAGTGTTCTTCAAAATATGGGTTATTATATGTTAAATGGGATCATTGTGTGTGTTCAACTCTTCACTTGACACCTAGCACCTTGTCCAACACTTCCGTACAATCCACTCACTACAGGTGAGTTCATACCCCTTAATAAACCTTTTAAATGTTTTTAAATGCTTTTATGGGGGGGGGGGGGATACAAGTTGAATCATACTAGTTATTATATCAATCACATGTGCTTAATAACTAGCACACAAATGGATTTACTATACTTTAAACTGTTTTGCCAACAAAACTACTTGCAAATGATTCTCAAACACTTTTACATGTTAAACTCTTTATAAAACTTAGTTTTAGTTTAAAAATCTTTACTTTCAATTCTTTAAACTCTTATATTATCAAATCATGTCCAATACATATATAGTTATATAAGTAAGATTTAATTGGATAAATTATATATTTTTGAAACAAAAAATATTATTCAATAAAGAGTTGACCATCAAATGAATTCACGTGAAGATGTGAAGATGACTGTGAAAGATATATAGTAAAATATTCTACAACTAAAAGTTGTTGCACCAAATCCGTCGGTGGGCTTTTAGAAAATTTATCAAAATTTTATAGTATTTAGGCCAACCGACTACATAATATTTATGGATAAATAGATTAAGTTATTACAAAAAAACAACGTAATTAATGAAACTTACTACATCATCTTTAATGGAAATGATTAATAATGATTGTTTTAGACTATGATTAAAGACTCTAGTATTATAAGGTGGTATGTATGCATTAAAACTTTTAAATAACAAAATTGCAAAAATGGTCTCTGTGGCTCGCAAATTTATGTGTTTTTTTGTCCAAAACAAAATGTTGGTGTACCACTGGTTCAAAATTGGATCCCTCTGTTATTTTTGGTTCCTATCTACTTAAAAAGACTATTATGCCTTATAATTTGTTTTTCCATTTTTTATTATCAGTTTTCATTCAAAATAAAAAAAAAAACCCCACCATATTCATTTTTGTGACAACCCGAAATTTTCATTTGTACCAACCCTACAGTCAAACACTTCAAATAAAAGTCAAATACTTTTCTGCTAATTTTTAGTTGGTTTAAAATTTCGTTTGAGTGTTCTAAAGCTTAGTACTTAAAGAGGTAAACTTAGGAAGTATGCTTTAGAGTTAGTTGTGCAACATTTAAGTCCCAAAACTCCAAGAGTTTGGTGTTTACAACCTAAACATGGAGTTTACGGCCGTAAACTCTAAAGGAGGATAAATATGACACTTAGTCATTTTATTCACTTTTTACCATTTTCAAACCAAGAATCCATTCTCTCTCAAGCATCATTCGATTTTCCTTCTTGATCTTCAACTTAGTAAGTGTTTTCCTTCTTGATTAGTTGATATACTTCATCATCTAGTGATCTTACATGATTTCATCTATGAATTATCCACCTTTTCATAGATCTTCAAGTGTTGTTCAAAACACCAAGAACACACACTACTGTTCTTGGACCTTAAGCACCCAATCAAGATTCTATCTTGTAAGTACCCTTGTCCTAGCTGGTTATGTACTTGAATGAACTTGTTTACACTTAGAAAACATCAAGAAAACTAGATCAAAAGGGTGTTTACGCCCAAGGAACCTCCTTGGGTCGTAAACCCTAATTCATGGTTCAAATGAACCCTAGTCCCTTCCTAAGCCTGGGATACAAGTCTAGATCACTTCCTTGTGGAGTATAGGACCTTAAACAAACAAAAGAATCAAGCACACATGAGTTTACGGCCGTAAACTCATGGGGAATGGACCATCGGCCGTAAACTCTAAAAGGTGGTGCAAATTGTGCCATAATTACTTCCTAAGGCTTGGACTTGATCATAAGATACTTAATCTTGACTTATAAAACCTTAAAACACAAAATGGTGCTAATTACCATGAGTTTACGGCCGTAAACTCATGGGGGAAATGACCATAGGCCGTAAACTCCTTTAGGAGTGGTGCTTGGGCCATAAACTCAAATGCAATGCCATACCACCTTTAGATGCAACCCTTTGGTACCTTTAACACTTGAATCAAAGTGTTTTCCATGTCCTAGGGTGTCTTAACTTGGTTAATTAGTTGTTAAATGACTAATTGGATACATATATGTGGGATTATATGTTAAATAGGATCATTGTGTGTGTTAAAGTCTTCACTTGACACCTAGCACCTTGTCCAACACTTCCGTACAATCCACTCGCTACAGGTGAGTTCATACCATACTAGTTATTATATCAATCACATGTGCTTAATAACTAGCACACAAATGGATTTACTATACTTTAAACTGTTTTGCCAACAAAACTACTTGCAAATGATTATCAAACACTTTTACATGTTAAACTCTTTATAAAACTTAGTTTTAGTTTACAAATCTCTACTTTCAATTCTTTAAACTCTTATATTATCAAATCATGTCCAATACATATATAGTTATATAAGTAAGATTTAAAGGACTTAGGACTGATAATACACTCTATTTCCTGTTCCTTGTTTGGTTGTGGACTTAGAGCACCCTATTGTTTCTCCAAGTGTCATTTGACCCTTAGTTATAAATCATGTGTATATGTATAGACATAAAAGCTTGTTATCTTATTTCAATACACTCGGATATATACTCAACATTACTATTAAACTATAATAGGTATAGTTTAGAGTTATACTACTTACTATTTCTAGTACAAAGAAACATACAGAGTCAGTTCATACATGAGTCATACACACTATAAACAATACATACACTACACTATACAACTGAACATACTATAATGAGAGTCAGAGAGAACAAACTACTCAATAGATAGAGAGAACATACACTAGTACATACTATTCATACACACTATATACTATACTAGAGAACTTACTATGATGAGAATCAGGGGAAACATACACTACGCTAATACGTACACTACATGCACACTATAACATAAATGTGAGGCACTACTTTGGGGCATGGAATCTCTGTCATGGCTTGTCTTGTATCTAGAGTCTCCTGGAGGGAGAGCGTGAATTCGTGTATAGATCTATACTGGACTGACCGTCCTACACCTTGCTGCTAGCTACAGTGGGACCTGCAGGTCTTCGGGTGATGAATGTCATAACATCTCGACGTCTTACATCGTCGTGGTTCACTAGGTCGATCAAGTATGGTTAAAATTACATCACATTATACCTTAATTAACAATTGACTGAAGGTAGTTAGCACAATAGTCGTTATAATATTATTATAATACAGTACTTCATTATTTTCCCTTTACATCTACTTTGTGATCTCCTCACAATAAAGAGTAATGTAAAAACTATATTTTCACTAATGATAGTCATGTTTGGGAAAAGTGCTCACTTTTACAAAGAACACACATACAGTACACTCAATGCCTTGGTAGAAGGCTGTTTTTAATGGAAAATATAGGATTTTCTAAGAAATACAAACAATTGTTACAAACATTTTACATACTTTTACACTCAAACACTTACAAACATTTTCATACAAATTAAGACACTAAATACTTATGAAATCACCAACTTTAATGCTGATGAACTCTTTCAAAATAACTTGTATTCTAAGGTCATCAGTAGACAGGTACCGAGGCCAGCTTTTGAGAAGATGGAGCACATAGAAGACTCATATTTTATTTTGATTCATATTTTGGTGTCTTATAAACCACATAACACACTTGTATTAAAATTATATATTAATGCAATGGATGATGTTGTTTTCTTACTTACTATTATTCTGTGTTGTGATACTGTACATGATGTCCTCCACCCCAGAACGTTTCCACCATTCTTGCTTTTTGAGGTGTGATAATTTTCCCTTCCCGTTCAAACGCTAGCCCATTCCCGAATTACAAAATAACAGGTTGTCGTCTACAACCTTGATCGAAGAATCTCCACAGTCAACGGTGCATCTCCACTCGTCTTCCACCATCGACAATCTCCCCCACCGCCTCCCCCTCCGTTATTTAACCTTTCGACACCTTTATGATGGGGGGAATTGATTTCTAGAACCATTTTTAATTTTTGGATCTGAGGGGGGCAATTTTTGGAACTGAAAACATTTGAAAATATTTGCAATCATTGATATTGGTTGCAGGTTGCAGGTTTGTTGTTGATTTTGATTTGGTATGGTTTGGTGTTGAATTTTAGTTTGATTTGAGGATAAAATTTTGTGGTTATCAGAGATGAAATTTGAAAAGTGGTATAAGATGGTGTTTATGGGTAGAGGTTGATCGAAGATGGTTGCTGATGAGAAGAGGTTGAAACACACACATTATCTCTATTGCATCCTCCCGTTCTCAAACAACAATGAAGAAATCGAGCATCAATAGAGAACGTTCTTAAATTGAAGAAATCCTATAAGTTCTTGAAGTGCTTCGATGTATTCCATATTCAATCTATTTTTTTCACTTCTCCGATCTGTAGTTTTCTAGTTATTGTGCTTTGATGTCGATATCAATGAGACGAAATTAAACAAATATTGGTGGTGTTGACGGATGGTAGTGGTGTTGATCAATGGTGGTGGTGGTGATTAGAATATGAAAGATGTTGGCTTAGGCGAGGAGTCTCCGATAGCTTCTGTGGTGGAGATGGAGGAAGATATGGTGGCGATAATTGATTGAATATTTTGAGGTGGTAGTGGTTGACGATGGTGGAGGCGGTAGATTGAAGTCCGGTGGTGGGTCTTTACGAGAGAGAGAGAGAGAGAGAGAAGGGGGGGGGGGAGGTGGTGGTTGGATGTTGAATTAAAAGTGGGGTAGGTTTTTTTGGTTTTTTTAATTAAAATAATACGAAAATAATTAAAGGAAATTAAAAAAGAATCTGTTAAGGGTATAATTGTCATTTTAGGTAGGGTTTGGACCAAAACTACGCGAAAATTATAACCACCGGTGCACCACTAAAACTTTTTGGACCAAAACCATAGAATTTTGCCAACCACATGGACTATTATTACAATTTTGTCCTTTTACAATAAAAGATAGACTAAACTGCACAAGTGGTCCCCGTGGTTTGTTAGAAATTGTCATTTTGGTCCAAAAAGGTTTGGACTAGTGATGTGTATATAAGTGCACTAGTTATAGTCCTACTTTTTAAGATAAAATTTAGACACACAAAGGCAGTGGACCTGTCAATTGGTGGTATAGTTGAATAACCAGGGTATCGAACACAGGGAATGGTAATTAAACTAATGACTAGAATTAACTAAAACAAGTAACAAAAGTAAAACGTTTTCTTTAGTTTTGCAAGACTAGAAACTTAAACAATTAACTAATATGCTAATTAAATAACTAACAACTAAAGCAAGTAGAAAAACAACTAAATTCAATGATAAGAAGACTTATGTTTAGGTTCGATTCATTTACTCCTATTGTTGATTTTATGGCAAGTGCAATGGATTAATTGTTATTGGTTATCGATTAAAGTGATTAGGTTCACATTCGCTATTACCAATCCTTAGAAAACAAATTAATTTAAGCAGTGATCAAGTGATTAAAGTAATGAATTTCCTAATTTATTTATTCGGGTTAAATAAGACTTGTAATTAGCTAATCAAATTACTTATTCAATTAACCTCTTGTTGATGGTTTATCACACAAGCTCACACATTAATTTACCCATTTTCTAGTTAACCCTAGTTTCACATTCGCTATTCCTAGGCACATAACATCGTTTTCACATAAATCATATGAGATAAGCAATTAAGAGATGTTCATACAACTTAATTACTTGTTAATTAACATAAAATAGTTGTGGTTAATGCATAAGGTTCTTTAACAAGCTTAGTAAAACAAAACTCACTAATAAACAATTAACCCAACCATAAATCAACACATAGTCATAAATTTATCTACCCTAAATAGAAGATATAAGGTTTAGCTCATAATTACAGCGGGAAATAACTCAAAAACAAGATCTAGTAGTTCAAACATGTTTAAACCAATAGATAAAGTAAAGTGTATACTCAAATTGCCTTTAATCTCCTTAAAATTGAAGGTTAGGGTCTTCTCCACGAATTCCAGAGCTCTAGCTAAACCTGTAGTTGCAAGTTAATCCCCAAGGTATTCCAGAGAGGGCTTTGGTTTCGGTAATTGGCTTCTATTTATAGTCTTCAGAAAATAGGGGCTACTCGCTGAGTAGATAACCGGCTCGCTGAGTCCCCTTTAAAAATCCGTATACGGCAACGACTTTGTATTTGCTCCGCGAACATTCGTGTGGACTCGTCGAGTTGACGTCCAACTCGCCGAGTCCTTCAGGATTTTGACTCTTTTCTTCTTTTTTTTCTTCTTTCTTCAATTCCCGAGTTCCCGATTGTATTTCCTACTTCCTTTTGCTTCCGAGCTCATCTTTTATACTGAAAATACAATTTAAACATAATTAAGTACCTTTTGTCCATAATTTTCAATAAATTAGCCAAAAAGTAATAAAATTTTGATTGAAATATATACCTAAATATGCACATATCAACTAGCACTACAGGTCCAAAGTTTTCATTTTGTTGCGGTTTTGCTCCAAATCATTTTAAAAATTCTACAAATGATGAATTTACCCCTACCTATTTGTTTTTTCCTTTTCTTTTCTTTACTATTAGTTAATTACAATAAAACAACAAAAATATAAACCTATTACGTAATAGCCCACCCAATCCCCACACCACTGACACCCCTCTTAGACTCTCTCTCTCTCTCTCTAATGTATCGTCGGAATCCAGTGCCTCACCGGAAACTGTCATATCGCCAAAAACAGCCACACACTGCTAGGGTTGCTCCACCTTTTCACCATAAATCCAAACCACCACAGAAGACGAAGATGAAGATCGGGACATCCAACGCCGCATCTGCAACGTCTTCGACGTCCAAATCTGTCTCTTTGTTGTTTGGATTTCTACCACCACTATGACCACCTCAGTGTTAGCGTCGACAAATCCTTGATCGTTGACTCGTTGATGAAGACGACGTTTAGATCTATGTCACTGCCTCTCATTCCCCGACAATCCTAGTGTTGTCGCTCATGTGCCCTAGGCTTTAAAGCCACCACCACCATATGGAAACCCGAAACTAGCATTGTCGATCTTGTACCCCATCGTTTTTCCAGTGAAAACACCGGATTTGAAAATAGGCCTGGGAAATCTTGGTTTTGAAAAGTTTTTCCGATGAAAACAAACCCCTAGCTCTTCAAATTTGGATTTAACTTCTTCGATAGTGGAAATCAATTTGGGAATCCATGGGTGTTTTCTAGAAGCTTTTCCTGATCAGAGATGATGGGGGTTGAAGATGAAAACCGTAATTAGAGTCTTTGTCGGAAAATAGATGGTGGAGGTAGTATTAAACTGTGGTGGTGGTGGTGGTTTGACATCTGGTGTCATTCATAGCTTAACAGATTTGCGAGTCAACGCTGAAAAATTAGGATTTTCAAATCAGAGGTTTTCCAGGAGGTGGTGTTGAGCAGTCGTGGTGGTGGTATTTATGTTTTTCGACAACGATGGTGTTTATATTTTATGGAGGTGGTGGTCGTTATATTTTTGAGGCGGTGGCAGGGCTTATATTTTGAGTTTTTAAGTGTGTTTAATGTAGAGAGAGAGATAGAGGGGGAGGTAACATCACAATTTTTCTTTTTTCTTTTTCTTTTTAGTTATTGTGTAACACCGAAATTTTCAAAACAATTTTTTCATTTTAAAATAGTTTATCTCATTAAAACTTTTCATAAAAATCTCCTTTTTGTTTAAA
This sequence comes from Lactuca saligna, assembly GCF_052625555.1. Taxonomy (NCBI): domain Eukaryota; kingdom Viridiplantae; phylum Streptophyta; class Magnoliopsida; order Asterales; family Asteraceae; genus Lactuca; species Lactuca saligna. Next base: position 270,230,951 of record NC_136421.1, on the reverse strand, counting down.
TTAGAAAAAAAACATAACTCCATAATCAAATAAATAGTAATCCAGGATCCTCTAAAACATCATTCTTTCTCTGGTGTGTACAATCGAGCCAGTGCCGTCCCGTGATCCTGAGAAAACCTGAAACACAAAGCACAAAACACTGTAAGCACGAAGCTTAGTGAGTTCCCCAAAATACCACACATAACACATACTAGCTACTCGAGGCTATAACTTTGTGGGCCCTTAGGCCTTAACTCTGTGGACCCTCTAGTCCTAGCTATGTGAACCTTCATGTTCTAACTCTGATATACTCTGATATACACATGCCATAAATCACATAGAACTAAGGCAGTGCAACACATCACATAAATAACATACAATAACTCTGTCACATAACTCTAATTACCACTCAAGGTAAAGTATAGTGAGAAGACTCACCTCAGATATTTTGGTAAATCTCTGACTCGGTAGAAATATGGTCTAGCCTCCGCCTGATCACATAAGATAAATACTATCATAAATATAACTATCGAGACTAGACTCAACTCTCTCTTGGCATCCTCAGAAGGGTAAAAGACCATTTTACCCCTCTCTCGGCTCAAAGGCCCCATTGTTGACCAAACCATAAAAGTCAACAAAAGTCAACTGTCAAACTTTGACTCGACTCGTCGAGTGCACTTAGGTGACTCGGCGAGTCTACACGTGTCCACTAACTCTCTAGTCTCGCTTGGCACGTCGAGTCCCTCCCCTTGCTCGACGAGTCACACCTGGCATGAATCGCGGGGCCACCTCGACTTAACTCGCCGAGTCTCAAGATCAACTCGGCGAGTTCCGCCTTGAACTCCAGTCCTCTAATCTCTCTCTGACTCACTGGGTTATTCCCCTAACTCGGCAAGTCTACTCACTGAGTGATTTACGGGAAACCCTAACCCTACTCGTCGAGTCTGCCCTTGGACTCGGCGAGTTCATGCCATGCACAAACTCAATTGACCTCCTGAGGTCAAATCTGTTCCTTTGATCCATAGATCTGACCTTCCCAAGCCTGATAAACACGTAAAGCTCGAATCTTGACACTCATGGGACATCTAGGAGGTTTCACATGGTGATTTAGCCCCAAAAATAACATCCTAAGCTCAACACCTCCATGGCTCAACATAAAGCAAGCTGAGATAAGCTCTTTAGACCACTATGGGTCCATATCCGAAGTCTCAAAGCGAATAGGGGCCATATTCTCACAATTTCTTCCATTAAAGTACATGAAAACTCTACATATATGGATTCCTTCAACAAAACATATAAAGGGGTGATATAGTACCTCAAGGATGAAGTCTTTTGCTCGAAATCCACAGATGCACCACCTCCTTGGTCTCCTCTAAACTGGAAACACCTCCTTCTTGCAAGAATCAACCACAAAGATCAAGAAATGGCTCCTTTCCTCTCACAAACGCTCTAGCTCTTTTAGGGTTTCTCTTTGGGGTTTGGTAGATGCAAATGACGTCCCTAAGGGCCTTTTAATATGTCCCAAACCCGGGAAATTAGGTTTTCATTAAACAGAGTGGACTCGTCGAGTCGAGTCATGAACCCGAATGAGAATCCGCGACCCTACTCGGCGAGTCTAAGCACCAACTCGTCGAGTCCCTCCACAAACTCCAAAATAGATGAATGAAATAATATACCTGGGAATCCGGATGTTAAATATTAAAATAAAGAAAAATAGAAAATGAAAAATGAAGGGCAAACTCGTCATTTAAAAATAATTCAAAACAAATCGAACCAAACTCGCAACAAAATGAAAAATTTGGACCTATGGTGCTAGTCCAAACCTTTTTGGATAAAAGTGAAATTTTTAAGCAAACCACAGGGGCCATTTGTGCAGTTTAGTCTAAAAGAAAACAAATAAACCCACCCCACCCATTTCTCTTTTGCAACTCTTAACATCTCTTTATCTCGGTTTCTATCCATAACACTGCCAACCCTAATAGCCACAACTGCCTCCTATACAGTCGTTGATGGCTTATGATTAAGTAAATTAAAGATGAATAAGATTAATTCAAACCTAGATCAAGTATAAATGATTGTGACTGGGATGCTATTGGGGAAGTATTCGGTAGGAAGATGAGTGAAAAGAAGAATATGTGAAACCTTTTCTTAACACTCCGCGACAACCAACTCCGACATCCTCTCACTTTCTCCTCCTTTATTAATGTTGAAGAGCCCTAGCAAACTTCTCATCTTTCCATTCTTCACCCAAATTGCTCTAATTGATTGCTTGCCACTATAAGCTTATCCCTTATGACGATGAACTACCACTGGTTCTCAATCTTGTGCAACAAATTAGCTTCAACTCGTTTTATGGGTTAACATGAGATAAGAAATGTTCAAATAAATAAAGAATAATAATCTTGGGAAAGTGTTGAATGTATAGGAGGGTAGGATTTCACAGAGTAAGTATTTGGCTGGATATTTCTATCGTCTTGCAGCCCTTCATGATCTTCCATTTACGAACTACTTGGTTGGTCTTGTTAAGTAGGAAAACCGGTTTTACAATCGGAAGGAATCAAAGTGGAAAGAGACAGAAACACATAGTCATCTCCTTTTCCTAACAAATTCGTATCATTTTCTAGTGCAAATTCTAAAATTCGATTGGATTGAAATCAAACCCGCTAGCCACCATCAATATGAACCTCATATCTTCCATAGCTTTCCAAATTTTAGTTATTTCTCAAACCATCTCATTTACACTACGATATTGATTTTAAATCAAACCCACCACGATGAACATGATGGAGGAGATGTTCCCTTTTAGGACAACTATCTTGATTAGCAGGGGAGAAGCAATTTGTTGGTGATAGATTTGGGTTTTAGTCTGTTGATTATTGATTTGGGTTCTTTTGGGTTTGAGTACCGGGAATCAGCTACCCACAATATGATACACATATAATTGTTAGATAACACAAGAATTGGGTTACGAATTTAAGGCAAGAAGACTAATCAGGAGAGAGGGAGAGAGAGAGAGAGATGGAGGGAGAGATAGATAGATAGATAAATAGATAGATCGAGAGAGAGAAAAAAGGATGGTGTGGATATGTGATGGGTGGGTGGGGTATTTTTTTAGATTTAAAATTAGTTAAAAAGAATATAAAACAAATTCAAAAATAAATTAAAAAGGAAAAGAAGTCATTTCATGTAGTTAAAGGACCAATTATGGAAGTTTAGAAACCACAAGGACCATATTCATCAAAAGAATTAGTAGAGAATAAACTTATAACTTTTAGTCAGCCATAGGGACTATTTACGTAAGTTTGTTATTCAATAATACTAACAATTATCACCGTGTAATAAATACCATCTATATGTATAATAGACAAAATTGCAAAAATTGTCCCTGTGGTTTGCCGATTTCTGTGGGTAAGGTCCAAAAAATATTTTGCTAGCAAAAAACATCCTTATTTGAAGTTTGAACTGTGGATTTGGTCCCTATCTCTAACTGTCATTAGAGGCATTCCGTTTTCTTCCCCATGTGTCATGCACATGAGGGTATTTTTGTCTTTTCATTTATAAGGGAAATGCTCATCTATTGTCGTACATATAACGATGCCCCAAAACATCAGACACTCCAACTTTTTCCTCGTTCAATTTCCATGAACGTTCTAACCATAAGTCAATGATTTCCACCCCAAATCGTTTCTTGAGCTGAACTGCAGTCCTGTAGGTTGAAGGAAAAAAAATGGTGCATTCACTGTGGACTATACGTCCTACGACGATGGGGTTTGATGCACTCGATTTGTATGGTGAGTGTTATTATAGCTTTTTAAACTTAATTTTTTTTTGAAATTTCACACAATATGCTAACTACATTTTGTATTTTTGTTGTTTGGGATAGTCGATCATCCTCATTTGTTCATGATTGAACTTTGCCATGGTGGGAAGTTAACACCTTTTCTAAATGTAAGATATGTTAAAGGAAACTTACGTATATTGATTTAGTTGATATAGATGAGTTTTCAGTGCATGAACTCGACGCTATGATGCTAGAACTAGGATACGTGGTTCCCCTAGTAATACATTATCACTTCAGGATTCCCAATGAAGACTTAATTTTTGGCCTTAGAGCTCTAGGTAATGATCAAGATGTGTGTAACCTAGCTAACCTAGCTAAATATATTGGAGCAAACAAGGTGATCCAGGTGTATACTAAGCATGGCACAACCAACTTGGTTAGATACTTCATGTCACCAAATAAGAGTAATGGTGTTGTCATTAAACAACTAAATGAAGAATATGAAGTGGGAATTGAACCAAAAAAAAACAAAACAAAAAATAGCTGATGATCCCCAACATGAAACTTGTAGTTCATCATTACCACTTGTGGTTTATGGAGGTGAATCAAAATCACTTTCTCCAGAAATGAGGAGAACATGAAATTGGAATCCAAGCGAGGGTACTAGGTCATGTTCTAAGAGGTTATACATGGAAACTGAAACAGGGGATAATCAAGACAAGGAAGTATAAGAAGAACATGAGCTTGATGCAACAATAGTGTATGTACCAATAGATGTATCTTAAATGTTGAATGTAGACTGTGATCCATTTGAAGGGTTGCATGATAATGAAAACAACACAACAGGCCCTACAACAATCCACTATGGTAGTGAATATCAAGACTTTGATCAATATAATTCAGAAGAGGGTGAACATGATTACAATGATGATCATAGTGATTCTAATAGTGATGTTATAGTAGACATAGACAATGAAGTTGATGACATTGATGTTGACATGAGTAACTTTAGAATGAACATCGATGAAGGTATGGAGTATTCAGGGATTAGGTTTAATAATGAGGTAGAAGACGAACAAGAAACAGATGAACAAGAAGACCTTGAGGTAATTGATTGTGATGAATGGGAGTCATTAGGAGAAGACTCTGATACTGAAAGAAAACAAGAGGGTTCTATTAAAACGGTTAAGTATGGATAAAGTATGTTCACATGGTAAGGTGCATAAATCTAGTTTTTATGTGGGACAGATGTGGAAGTCAAAGAAAGATCTTAAGAATAAAGTGGATGAGCATGCACTTGAAACAAGGAGGAATCTTGATTTTAAAAAGAATGATGCAACAAGACTAAGGGCATATTTCAAAGGAGTTGTGCTTGGTACCAATGTCAGTGGGATAAGTGGTGCAAGTGGGTCCAATGTGTTAGGTGGGGCAGATAAATAAAGGCAAGGGCAAAGCAGTAAATTCAAAATCTACCACTTGTTCCTTGAACTTATATGCATCTAGGTCTTCGAAAGATGGGAATTGGTATGTGAAAATATATAGTCTAAAGCACACTTGCCTGAAATTAAGGAAAATAAGAGCTAGAAGAGCCACTTTTCTCGCAAAACATATTATTAGACAAGTTCAATCAAACCCCACAGTTCCAATTCGAGCCTTACATGAAGACTTTCAGCAGATATACTCAGTGGGGATTTCAAAGAATAAGATGTTTAGGGCTAAGTCAAGGGCTACAAAGAATGTTGTTGGGGATTACTCAAAGTAGTATAACTTGCTTAGAGATTATGTACTCGAATTACAGTCCATTAATCCAAACACCACAATTAAAATGCATATAGTTAGTGATCCTAACTTGAACTTGGCTACTAGGCAGTTTAAGACAATTTACATATCCTTAGGCCCACAAAATTTAGGGTTTAAAGCTGGTATGAGGGACCTTTTTGGTCTAGACGGTGCCTTTATGAAAGGCCATCATCATGTGAAAATATTAACAATTGTAAGCTTAGACTCCAACAATGGTATCTATCCACTTGCATATGCCATAGTAAAATCTGAAAATACTACTAGTTGTAAATGGTTCATGGAATTTCTAGGGGATGATTTGGATATGGGGTCAAATTCTAACTTCACATTTATCAGTGATAGGTAAAAGGTAATTCTTTATTTATGCATAATTTTTTACAATATTATAATTAACGTACACTGCTTCAATCTTATATTTACTTTTAGGGTGTGGTACCTGCTATAGCACAATTATTTCCAAATGCAGAGCATAGGAATTATTTAAGACACATCCATGAAAACATGAGGAAGCAGTGGAGAGCTAGGGAGTACAAGCAGTGGAGAGCCAGGGAGTACATGTAGTTTATTTGGAGGTGTGCTATAGCAACCATAGTTCAAGAGTTTCAGTCTACGATGAAGGAGTTAGCTGAGTATGATAGGGTTGCACATGATTAGTTGAATCAAATACCACCAATGCATTGGGAAAGAAGCCATTTTACAGGTAAATAAAATTCATCTTATTACTTGATATGTAACTATTTTTGATTGGCCACTGATTTTAATTGTGAATTATACAGATAGGTCCATCTCAGATGTGCTTCTAAATAACATGTGTGAATTTCTGAATGGTTAGATGGAGAAAGGAAGGGACAAGCCAATCATTACATGGTTGGAATTTATAAGGGAATATCTAATGAAGAGGATCTGCAATGTGGTTAAAGAGGAAAGAAAATGACAAGGTCCTCTCATACCTATTGCAACCAAATTGTTAAAGAAGAATGAGCTACAAGCAGTTAAGTATATTGCAAGGTGGAATGGTAGTGGAAAGTATCAAGTAGTTGGACCATGGAATGATCAACATGTTGTGGACATTGACCACATGACATACACATGTAGGAAGTGGGAGTTGACAGGAATCCCTTGCAAGCATGCCATAGCCACTTGGAGTGAGATAACAAACAATGGGGGAAAGGGTAGGGGAGCTGTACACTTGGGTACACAAACTTTATTTACTGGAAACTTAGAGGGTTGCATATGAATTTAAAGTTGAACCCATAAAACGTAGGTCAATGTGGCCTAAAAGTGATTGTCCTACTAGAATTATCCCACCACAACACCACAAAATGCCTGGCAGGCCAAAGAAGAAAAGAAGATAGTCCATGGAATCGAGAGAATGAGCCAAAAGGAAAAGTCTAGTCAAATTGAAAGTGTGATAGCAAGTCAAAGTCAAAGTCAATGATCCAAAGAAGTGGAGAATCTTAGTAGGAAATTTGGGAGTGTCACTTGTGGCAAATGCAAACAAAAATGACACAACTCAAGGACATGTAAAGGTCAAGGTGTAAGTCAACAGGAGCGTGGAGGGGCAAATAAAGGTCATGGTCAAGAGTAGTTCATATGGTCAAGTGTAGTGTTAAGTTCTGAAATCATCTTTTGGTCTAATTTGTTTAAGAATCTGGAATATGTTGGTTGTTTTAACTGTGGTTAGTATGTTAAGTTATTTTGTAATTCCAAAACTCATGTGGTTGCTTCTTTTTTGTTACACTTCGATATTGTAATGGCAATTGCTTTTGGTTATGTGCCATGGTATTGTAATTTGCATTGAATTCCATGTTCTTATTTGGATTATATGTTCTGATTCAATAACACTTAGTAAGTTCCATTTTGGTATTGTACTTTTCTTATTACCATTTCTTGTATTGTATTACCGTTACAGTCTCCACAACAACAACAATTCAATAAGATAATATTCCATACATTATAATTCGAGGTACAAGGTTCATGAAATGACCATTACAGTATACAAAGGCCTATTAATGAAAACAAGAAGATCCCAAAAATAACCTTAGCACCACAGGTAGAACTTAACCCTAATCCCCAATTCCACATCCCAGAAACAAGAAAAAAATCCAACTGCACCACAAGTAGAACTTCAATTTACAACCTTCATCTTCTAATTCTTTCACTTCCATCTTCATTTAAAACTTCAAATTTTGAATTTCATCTGCTAACTCTTTCACTGAAAGCTTCAAATTATTCATGCTCTTCAGTAACCCAGGAATGATAGCCTTAGCACGATCACACAGGTGGATCAAACCATCTAAGGAATCGACATTTTGAGTCCTTTCAAAGATGAAGCACAAATTAGGGCAAGAATAAGGTGTTTGATTACAAAAATTAAAACACTAATTTACCGGTAGAGGGCATGCGTAGAAGCGTCGGCCTGGATTGAGTGGAGTCCACAACGTGCCCAACAAAAAATTGTTGCCACAAAAGCATATGATCGTTACCATTTTCCCAAAGAGAACCGTTGGGGAAGATGGGTTGCAAGTCGAGGTTAAATAGAGAAATTAGATTGAAATTTAGGTCCCATAAATCAAAAGATAAAAGTATCCTTGTGCGCATAGCATATGGGGAAGAAAACGGAATGCCTCTAATGGCAGTTAGAAGCAGGGACCAAATCCACAACTTAAACTTCAAATAAGGACATTTTTTGCTAGCAAACTTTTTTTTGGACCTTACCCACAGAAATCGGCAAACCACAAGGACCATTTTTGCAATTTTTTCTTTATAATATAATTTCTTTTTAGACCGAAATTAGATTTAAATGTCTAATATAGATAATAAAAATGATTAATTTAAAAAATTTGGTTTTTTAATGTTAAAAAAGAAAGAGAAGCGTTAGACATAAGTTAAAAAATATATTTAATATAAAATAAAAGACAAATGTGTCTAATTATATTTAACGTTGTACACTAATTAGTAAAAAAATAGCCAAAATGCCTAGATAATCATAAATTTTGCAGACATAATCTGTGAAAATTTGTGGGCCTTATGCAAAATAATGATGTTATGTTGTTAAAATATGTTTCGTATTTAAGGGAGAACGAAAAGATTTGCACTTGTATGTATGGATTACATAGATGATATATGTGAAATACTTTAATATCCATCAGCCTTCATGATATCTACAGAATATTTGATGCTATATGCGAAAGAAATTTTGTAGATTTCATTTGCGATTTAACATGTGTCATTTAAGAAGTTGCGGATTTTGTGACAAAAGCGCGTATTTTATTTTCATCATCGGTACTGTGCAATCTAACATCCATATTGCAAAATCTGACATCTGATAATCTGATGATTGTTAAAACACCAATAATGAACATACATATGGCAGACCCATAAACAATGATCATATTCATTTACAAATGGAGGATCCAATAATACAAGAGTTTTCTCAATGCTACCAAAAAGGTCATACTTGATATAGATGTCTATCTTTTTTTGCTAACTCACAAATCAGAATCATCAACATACATGAAAAAATCAAGTAAGAAATGAGCATCAAGTAGAAGGGGTTTCATATAGGTGCTGGATTTTTATTCAAAAATTGTTTCAAAAACATAAACATAGCAACTAAAGACTTTGATTTTGAACAAAATAAAACTATTTTTATTCCCACCAAAAGATCATTTGGTAAGACTTAGAAATATAAAAACAACCATAAAAAGAAAAGTTTTACAACCTTTGAAGATTTTGATTCTAATGGGAGATTGGAAGTTGATGAAGTGTGGCATGAAACTTCAAGGTAGAAGTTCTCTAAAGATATCCACCACCAATAAATCAATTTGATAAGATGCTAGTCTTCTTCTTGTAATAAAAGAATTTATTAAGCTCTTAAAATAAAGAAACTATTTTTCTTTAAAAGAGAGTATTCAAGTATCATCTTCATCTTTATGTTCTTAACACTTTAAGCGACAAAAACTAAAGAGAATATTGAGATGGGAAGACATAAATGTTGGGTTTTGAGCACTATAACATTTCTATGGTGCACATACAACCCTAGATGCTTTGAATATATGTTTTCTCTAATTATACAGGCATTTTTAGTTTTCCAAACCATACACCCTAACTAGCATACAATTGAAGCTATATAACATAAAAATAGTTTAGATGATTACCTCTTATATGTAGGGTGTAGTTCTTGACCTTTGAGAGCTTAAGCACCTCAAGTGTGATGACTTTAATGTGTCACAAACACCAAATGCAAGAGGAGGCTTGAGAGAATAAGTTACTTAGCACAAAATCAATATCACTCTCCTAGAATGAACGGGGTAACCGATTTTGGTCATATGGGGTTCCTTTTATTGTGCTAGGTTTACATCTTTGCAAACCCTAATGACCTTTCATATTACTTAGGCTCCATAGTTTAAAACCTCCATGGGCTATCCATGGACTATCACAATGGTTTATCCCATCCTAAATAACCATGGATCAATGGCCCACACTATAAGAATCATTGATTTACATAATCAATCCCCATATATTTCATTAGTCTCTTTTGATCACCAAATTAATTCTTGATCAATACTAATTAAATAATATGATTTCTCAATTAATATATTATACTTATAATACATTAATAAATCATAAATAACCTTATTCTCAAAAGTCTATCCTATCAAATTGCACTGATGAAGGCAACCCAAAAGGACCATGCTACTATCGGGTCAAGTACATCCTAGTTATAGTTATGGACTTAGACACTAAATCCAATAGTCTCCCACTTGGATAAGTCTAATAACTATACCTGCCAATGCAACTCCAAAACCCGATTAGCAATCGTAGCTCTTAAAAGTCGCTGTCGAACGCTAACCTAGTTAATGACCCGTCCTTTAGATAAGGAATCATATATTCCTCTGTTCTCAAGATATCTATGCGGAAAAATACATGGAACATAGTCATACTTATTGTCCAGCAATTTGTATCCCGAATTTCGATTCGTCTGACATAAAACATAACTGAACACATGAATTTAGTTCTAACCGGGCCCAACACATAGTCAAAATAGAATCATCGAGGGGCCTAAGATATCGCTTTTAATCCTCTTAGGATAAAAGGAACAAATAAAATTTGATATTATATGCTTGTACTAACTACTCATTAAGTTATGCACAATGATACATTTTATAACATTAAGTTACTGATGCATTTTCCTATCATTAATGCACAACCAACTCGTAGTCAACAACTCATATATCTTAGTTTGAAGATTATATGATATTATCATCTCACAATCACATGTGATAAATTCCATAAAATGATTCAGGTGAGTGCGGGTTGAATCCAATACTTAAATCTTATTTCAGGAGCACTCATGAATGGTGTAGCAAACTTTTTCTATGTCTAATGCCTTAGAAAATCTACAAGCCAACTCATGATAGTATTGCCTCATTACCTACTTCCAAAGTATGATCGAATGTGGATGATTTAATAATCTTATTATTTGGGAAGTCAAAACATGCAAAGTGAAACACAAGAAAAATATTAATCCTATATGGCCCCAAAACTTTTGAGTATAAATAAAACACCTTTTATTTAATCACATATTGATTACACATTATTCATTGTATATTGTTTCGATTTATCAACTAATACTTGAATTAAAACAATAGCTATCCCATGCTCCAAGCATGCACACTATGTTTACCTACAGTCCTTAATTTGTGAAATAGATCAATTGTAAAAATTTCCAACGATACTCATTTCACAATTCCAAATCCTTATTGTAAGTGTAAGAATACCAAGTTCTTGCCACTTACTGTAACTTTTTTAGATTCTAAACTTATATGCAATGATCCTTTTGTAATGACTATGTACACAAGCCACATAGACTTTGTTAATTACAAAACTTTCCATTGGATATTGTTACAAGACAATTCCATAGATCCAAAGTCTCATATTCAAATCACATTCCTTTGAACATCCTTACATAAAAGTTTCTAACTTTCTCATATATTCTTGATATCCAACTCCCATTATGGAAACAGTTCCATATTTGCCATATGACAACTCATTGTTAATAGAATCGTGTCTATTCATAATAATGTCAGTATGGTCCATCCATTACTATACTTCCAACTATCCATAAGCAACCAATCTTTGGCTACCCTTGGATTGTTCTTAGCAGTTGTTTAATAACCTTAGTCATATCCAATTCTAGTCCTTTTTCCCTCTTAATAACCTAGGCATTTGTAAAATTAGAACACATGAATATTATAGCATATACAATCGATCCTATACTCGAAGCCTATGGGATACGATTCATAATGTCTTACATAAAGACATGATACTTGACCAGTCTTTTGCTATAGTATTTCCATATATAGAATTTCCAATGTTGAAGCATTTCAACATGGTGTTCATATAAATCCTTGAATAAATTTGATTAAAATCTCAATCTAAACTTTTAGAATTGAAATGAAGTATAAGTTCCTCTCCCTCAATTATAGCGAAACAACTTTTCAACCTTGCAACTTTGCAAATTGAAAACTTTTTTTTTTCTATAATTAACATTGCTAACTTGAAACATGTACCATAATAATTATGCTCCCACTAGCATAACAATCATTTTGTCACTTGCATAACATTTATGCTCCCACTAGCTGTGACATCAATCCAAAAATCAGCTGGACTTCTAGAAATCAATACTTTATTGACTTTCTTACCAAAGTTCAGATTTCTGACACGAGATGATTCGATAAGCCTTTATCTAAGCTCACACACCTTTTATTAGAAAGCTCATATGTGTGTCTAAACAATTTTAGAACTTACAGCAATAAGTCTCAAATGTTTAGACCTTTTCCAATTCTCACAATTCGAACTATGAAGAGGGATGTCGTAATCATAATCGAATTTGAGAATGCAAATATCACAATTGCTAACTCTTTGAAATCTACTTTGTAAAAGCGTTTACTCACAATCATCTTCATGAATTGAAGAGAAACCTTATGACACTTAGATTTTTATGGTGTATGTGTTCCTATCCACGTAAATTTGTAAAAACTATAATCACAAGACAAGTTTAGTGACAAATCCAAACGCATATGGACTGAACTTGTTCAATCTTAATTCCTTGCCACCTGGCAGCACAAGGACCTACCATTGGTTCCAGGTCGTAATGCAAACAATTGAGAATCATAGAACTCACATGCATAGTCAACTAATTGGAATGGGCACAAAAATAAGAATATGTCAACATGATAGGTTACAAACCACAAGTCATGTGCTAGTGATTAACGATAGGTTCACTCTTGATTAGTTCTTAAAACTTTTCAAGATCTTTAAGACTCCCACTGACCTCTTGACATATAAGTTTCTCTCTGTCAAGAAACATTACTTGATAAACAAATATTCAAGAGTTAATGTGATTTCTTATCAAAACAAACACTTTTGACAATCGGTCTTAGTTGATCTTTGTTTTATCCAAAACATTACAACTTACCGATTTCAAATGTACAATAGTAGAAAACATTTTACTCTACATTTGTTGATATGTCACTCAATATACAATCTTGGAGGATGACTCTAAGATTTGATGTTGGAATGAAGTATGATTCATCTTAATTGATTTAACCATTTCAACAATTCCTGATTCCTGTTCTTAGCCAAACAAATGCACTAAGGCATCCTTAGAGGATCAAATTGTGATATGGTTTTCATAATCATTAAGATGATCATAAAACACGATACTCAAGTACTCTCCCATCTTTTCAGATTGGAGAAACTTTTATCTTTCTACCGACTTTGATTCTTCTTATTTGTTCTGCTATACATTGAGACTTTTCAATGACTCAAAATTATACTTAATCTTGTAAGCATAACCATATTTACTAAGTTTAGTAAACCATAACAAATAGTCTTATCGCTCTTTGTGGTGGACCTCAATAGCGCACAACCAAGTGTACCCGATCCCCTAGTCCTTCACTTAACTCACCTCTGTATGTGAACAAGGAATTAGTCTTAATTTCCCAAAGATGAAGGTTCTTATTCATCATACAATACAAGTTGCATGATCTCAAGTTTCTATCCAATTGAAACTTGGGTGATGAGAATCTTTCATTATTTGGTAAATTTAGACACTACCACAAACGAAAGAATCAAATACATATTGCTAAAAAAATACAAACATCAATTTTCACATACGCCATTGCAAGGAAATATAAAATAAGATAATTTTTTTCTTTATTTATATAATTGCGGAAAAAAATTTTCCTTACAATGTAATTACAAATGAAAACTACGTTATTACAAATTTCTAAGCAATCTATCATAACTCTTAAGCAGCAGTTCAAAAATCCGATCATCGAACCATGCGATTGAAATCCATCTCTTCGCGATCAGGCTTTGCATGCCTTTCCCTTAAGCTTCCTTTGATCCTACAAAACTGATGGGTTTTGAGCATTCTAACACTCCTACGGTGTACATGCAACCCTATATGTTTTGGATCTATGTTTTCTCTAATATACAAGCAAACTTTCAAAATTCCAAAGCATCATCGTAACTAGCATACAATGGAGTATCTATACTACAATATTATATTTAGATGACATTCGTTTTAGTGTAGTTGAAAACCTTAAAGCTTTAAGAGCCTAGCACCAATAGTGTGAATGCCTCAAATGGAACCACAAATCACCACCAACAAATGGAAGAACTAGAGAGAGAATTCCTTGTTTCACAAAATCGGCTAGTACTCTTCTAAGATCACTTAGGTACCAATTTTGGTAGCCTTATGGTATCTTATATAGTGTGGTAGACTAGGGTTACAACATGTAAACCTTAATGACCTTCCATATCCCTCATGATCCATGGGTTAGAACTTCCATAGAGTATGCATGGGTCACCACATGGGTTTAGCCCAACATAAAGAACTATGAATCATTAGCCCACTTTATAAGAATGAATGGTTTACCAAATCAACCCCTTATATTTAATGTAACACCGTGATTTTCAAGGCAAAATTTTTCATTTAAAATAATCATTTTATTAGAACACTTGTTTAAAATCTCATTCATAATTGAATTACAAAACATAATTCATTTTCACTTGAATAGAAAACCAGGATCCTCCAAAACATAACTCTTTCTCTGGTGTGTACAATCGAGCTGGTGCCATCCCGTGCTACTGAAAGAACCTGAAAACAACATAACACAAAACACTGTAAGCACGAAGCTTAGTGAGTTCCCCAATATACAACTTACGCATATACACCTTTCCAGGCCCTGACCTTCCGGTCCACAATACAGCGCCTTCCGGCCCATGAGATAATCGCCTTCTGGCCCGTAACATATTGCCTTCCGGCCCATAACATATTGCCTTCCGGCCCATAACATATTGCCTTCCAGCCCATAAACATATACATCACATAATACATTTATTCTAACACATATAGCACATATATCATATAACATATCCGACCTTTCGGTCACATAACATATTGCCTTCCGGACCATATAAACATACATAGCACGCATGGCAATTACCTTTCCATGTATAGTACTTATAACACATATCATACCCGACCTTCCGGTCACACAGTCAAACCCTTCTGGGTACAGTATAGTGAGAAGACTCACCTCGTGGATACTGGAAATTAGCAACTCCTGAAATCACTTGCACTTGATCCGCCGAGCTTCAAGCTCCCTGGATAATGTGCTCTCTGTGTCTCCAATCCTCAGAATGTGATTCCCTTGCTGTTCCTTTAGCCAAACCCTTCTCTTCCTTGCACAATAACTTCTTCAAGATCACCAATGGCCTTCAATCCTTGCTCCAGATGCACACAACCGATTAGGGTTCTTCTCAGTAGGCTAAAGACGGACAATGACGGCCTATAAGTCCCCTTTATACGTCCCAAACCTAAACGGCTAGGGTTTTTGCTAAACAGCGCAGACTCGCCGAGTCCCTATCTGACTCGTCGAGTCCAGTCGCGAACCCGCGACCAGGTCTGCGATCCTACTCGGCGAGTCTGGATCCAACTCGCCGAGTCCCCCCTTAAATCACCCCATAAATATAATTTCCACAATACTTGAGATTCCGGGCTGTTACAATTCTCCCCCACTAGAATCAGACTTCGCCCTCGAAGTCTTACTCTGAAAATAGTTCCGGATGCTGCTCCCGCATCTCACGTTCCGACTCTCAAGTCATTTCCGATCCTTTCCGGGGTTGCCACTGAACCAACACCAAAGGTACCTCCTTGTTCCTCAGAACCTTTATCTTCCGATCCCTGATGGCCACTGGTCTCTCAGCATAACTCAGGCTCGCATTCACCTAAATGTTCTCTAGTGGAACCACTGCTGACTCATCGACTATACACTTCTTCAACTGCGACACATGAAAAGTGTCGTGGATCTATCTCAATTCCGCTGGCAACTCCCAACGATAGGCCACCCGTCCTACCCTCACAATTTCACGAAAAGGCCCAACATACCGGGCCCCAACTTGCCCTTCTTCCTGGATCGAATCACCCCTTTTCCAGGAGAGACCTTCAGGAGTACGAAGTCGCCGACCTGAAACTCAAGCTCGCGCCGGCGTCTGTCTGCATAACTTTTCTGTCAGCTCTAGGCGATCAATAACCTCTGTTTAACCTGCTGAATTTGCTTTGTCGACTGAAGCACGATCTCTGTACTGCCCACTACTCCTTGTAACTGAGAATTACCCACGATGCAATTCTGCTCCAAATCTCAACGATCACTCGACCCATAAGGGTTAGGAAACCATGAATCACTGGATCCCCGATCCAAAGCCCACTTTATCCATTTCGGAACGACCGAGAGACCCATTCGCACTCTCAGAGCAACTCTCACGAGTTTCCTTCTTGTATTCGCATACACATGCTGCACTAGTCCCAACATACCTTCCTCTACCTTACCTAGGGAAATCCGCTTGACGACCTTGCCACTACTCCATGTATCGCACATGCTCTGGATCTGCTCGCAAGGACTCTCAGGCCCATGCGTTACCTCACCTCAGCAATGAGGGTCCGACATCACCTCCTATGCAACAGCTCAAAAGGCGGCATACCAATGCACTAATGATGGCTGTTGATATGGGACAATTCAACCAAGGATAAATACGTATCGCGGCTTCCTCCAAAATCTAATACACATGCCCGAAGCATATCTTCGAGCGTCTGAATCGTTCACTCTCTCTAAAGTGTCCTTAGGTGTCATCAGGATAATCTCCTTTCTCATATTCCTCTTCAAGACTGAGTACTAGATCAGCTTTTGGCTCCACAGATGAGCCCCCAATGTCACCCGTATCATGATCCAAGTGTCCCACTAACTTCCTCCCCGTGACCACTATCCCGGCCCAGTGACACGCAAGTCACGAAATCCTCTTTTCCTCATGCGAGAAAAATACAATTCAACCGAGGATCGTCTCAACTCAAATCTCTGGTTTCTGCTCCGCATATTCCCTGCGTATCTCCCCGCATCTCCTGACAAAGACGGAGACCCCCGTCTCGCCCCCGACTCAACATCCAAGCTCCAAGGACTCAATACTAGGGCTACTCAAACCCAACTCTTCCACATCATGCACTGCTCGAAAACATTCCAACATCGAAATTCTCTTGCCATTTAGTGAGTACTGCAACTCCACGCAGCATCACAACACCCTCTGAGTAGGGAGTACTACGGCTCGAATATCCATCACAGACTCTGGAGGCAATCAACGTAACAAATGCCCATCTATGCGAAAATCCACTCTCTCAAATAATCTCCCTGGATGCTCATACTCGAAGGGCTCCCACTGGATTCACAGATACTTGATATGCCACACGTCGATTCAATTCAGGGTTCACAAGTAATTTTGAAATAAGGATATCATACCCGGATATCACAGACTACTCCAACAGAACACCACAAGATCCTGTCACAACCACTGATCTCCTGCCCCAAGCACCATATAAACACAATGACACGTTTCCTCTGAACCCCAAAATTAGATCTACATTTTTCCCACATTACAACTTCGGTGCATATAATTTCTCGATTGGAATACGAGAAAACGCTGACGCTACGAAATATACAGATAATCCTCCGAAACCCCTTTTTCCCGACGCTCGAAATCCAAACGAGGATACGCATACCGACCCCGGGAGTTGGCCGCCCAATCATTCTCTATCTACTTGCAACAACACCAATCACCTGTCATGGATACATTCCTCCTCCTCCTTAAGTACTTCCCGCATTAACTCACTCTGACCCCTTTCCTCGCTCACCGACATCTCTGGTCTCATGATTTCTTACAGCATATCTCTATACTCCACCTATAACTACTCTTGGCAAATCTTTGCTTTACATACTGCACCCGGTTCTCCCCCACTTAGGGTTCGAACCATTACCAATTAGCACACAACCAACCCACGACTATTTTTCCACCAGTGAAATCGCACCTGTCCCCGGAAAGTGCTACACCACGCCCGATAATTCCCTTTAAGGAACTCAATCAACCCCCTATACTCTGAACCTCTGATGAACTCCTCAAGAACCTCTCATCACGACTGCCTCTAATCGTTCCAAATCTCATACCAATCCAACACTAAACATCTCAACTGCTCAATAACATCCCTGTCTCATAGACTGCACCGCAAAATCGTCGTTCCTCTCACCTCAACTCATCAACCAATGTTCCAACACCGGAATTTTCCCAAGGACAGGGACCCACTCCCAATATGGACGAAAGCTCCCTGCACTGCAAAACTCAACTGAACTCCCCACTACTACCACTATAACACAACCTACTATTCTCAATTAGGTGTGGTGTGGTCCTCGACTAACCCAGTCCCAACTGATTGTCTGCTCCCGATATGTCACTGCCTCGCGGCGCACCTGCCACCTGCTACTCTGGGGAAAATCATCACCGATACGACCTGAAGGGTGTACCCCCAAACCCAAAACTGAAACATCAGGCCTCCCGTGTCTTGCACACGAACAAAAATAGCACCACTCACCTAGAAGATGACCTCTCCTCTATCGACTGATTGCTCAACTCAGACCGAAATTTTCCTCTTCCTTTAACTCCTTCCAAAATACTCTGATAGGCACTCGCCTTTTCTCTCGAGGGACGCCTCCTCATACTCAATCATGGTCTACAGGCCTAATACCCATAGCGTCCGATCTCTACCTCATCGATCATGACCGGATAATAAGATAATCACAAGCATCATTCACCACGAACCATGGTACTCATCCCATGACATCCCTTCTCAATCTGCTCCGGTGTATGGTACCCGAACCATAGCTTCACTCCTCAACCTGCTCCGATGTATGGTACTCGAACCATAGCATCACTCCTCAATCTGCTCCGATGTATGGTACCTGAACCATAGCATCAATCCTCAACCTGTTCCGATGTATGGTACTCGAACCATAACATCACTCCTCAACCTGTTCCGATGTATGGTACCTGAACCATAGCATCACTCCTCAACCTGTTCCGATGTATGGTACCTGAACCATAGCATCACTCCTCAACCTGTTCCGATGTATGGTACTCGAACCATAGCATCACTCCTCAACCTGTTCCGATGTATGGTACTCGAACCATAGCATCACTCCTCAATCTGCTCCGATGTATGGTACTCTAACCATAGCATCACTCCTCAATCTGCTCCTTAGGACCTTCAGAATGCTCCCTGTATCAAGTATGGGTCCTCTGCTTTCAGTAGTACGGGCCCATACTACCTACCACATCTACCCATACCTTCCACACGGACCATCCCAGAGTTCCTAAGTAGCTGCTCGACCTGCTCTTTCACCAATCCCATCGCACGTGCTCGCTCCCCAGCGAAATCCTCTACTCTATCAGCGCACTCATCTGGATAGGGTTATTCCCTAGGCTCTTCCGTCGTCCTCCCACTTCTTTGCTATCAGCTGCTGAAGAGTTCCTAATGATGCCAGCCATCTACCTCCTGAATATCGTCATATTCACTTGGTAGCTGACTCCCATCATCGAGAGTTCCACAAAGCACAAAGCAAGCAGCATTCGAGCATCGAAGAATACATAGGACTCCCCATCTGTGATAACTCCACCTTCTCAGCTCATCCTCGAAAGTACCACCGAACTCTGTAACTCTACCCCTCATGGGTTCTAGCTGGATACTCTCACTCATCACATACTCAAAACATAACACATATAACAACGAGTCCTAGGCTAAGGCATCACAAATCAGGCCACTCTAGTCCTAACATATGAAATACCTAGCCTGTCTCTAACATGCAATAATATCTCATAAAGTGCATCATACATATCTCATAACACAAAAGTGAGGGTATTTTGGGGAATCACCGTTCGGGCTCTGGCTGATTGTACACACTGATCTTTCTTGCTTTCTCTTTGAACTCTTATTCGCTTTTAGAAAACTATTTATTTGAAAACTTTTTCTTACTTCCTCAGTTTGAGTCCAGATTTACCCGAAGGCGCATCCGAATCCCTCAAACCAAGGCTCTGATACCAATTTGTAACACCGTGATTTTCAAGGCAAAATTTTTCATTTAAAATAATCATTTTATTAGAACACTTGTTTAAAATCTCATTCATAATTGAATTACAAAACATAGTTCATTTTCACTTGAATAGAAAACCAGGATCCTCCAAAACATAACTCTTTCTCTGGTGTGTACAATCGAGCCGGTGCCATCCCGTGTTACTGAAAGAACCTGAAAACAACATAACACAAAACACTGTAAGCACGAAGCTTAGTGAGTTCCCCAATATACAACTTACGCATATACGCCTTTCCAGGCCCTGACCTTCCGGTCCACAATACAGCGCCTTCCGGCCCATGAGATAATCGCCTTCCGGCCCGTAACATATTGCCTTCCGGCCCATAACATATTGCCTTCCGGCCCATAACATATTGCCTTCCGGCCCATAAACATATACATCACATAATACATTTATTCTAACACATATAGCACATATATCATATAACATATCCGACCTTTCGGTCACATAACATATTGCCTTCCGGCCCATATAAACATACATAGCACGCATGGCAATTACCTTTCCATGTATAGTACTTATAACACATATCATACCCGACCTTCCGGTCACACAGTCAAACCCTTCCGGGTACAGTATAGTGAGAAGACTCACCTCGTGGATACTGGAAATTAGCAACTCCTGAAATCACTTGCACTTGATCCGCCGAGCTTCAAGCTCCCTGGATAATGTGCTCTCTGTGTCTCCAATCCTCAGAATGTGATTCCCTTGCTGTTCCTTTAGCCAAACCCTTCTCTTCCTTGCACAATAACTTCTTCAAGATCACCAATGGCCTTCAATCCTTGCTCCAGATGCACACAACCGATTAGGGTTCTTCTCAGTAGGCTAAAGACGGACAATGACGGCCTATAAGTCCCCTTTATACGTCCCAAACCTAAACGGCTAGGGTTTTTGCTAAACAGCGCAGACTCGCCGAGTCCCTATCTGACTCGTCGAGTCCAGTCGCGAACCCGCGACCAGGTCTGCGATCCTACTCGGCGAGTCTGGCTCCAACTCGCCGAGTCCCCCCTTAAAACACCCCATAAATATAATTTCCACAATACTTGAGATTCCGGGCTGTTACATTTAATTAGTCTCTTTTGATCACAAAATTAATTCCAAATTAATTCTTGATCAATATTAATTAAATAATATGATTTCATATTAATATATTAGAACTTATAATATATTAATAAATCATAATTATCCTCTTCTCAAAAGTCCATCCTTCAAATTGTCCCGGTGAAGTGCAACCCAAATGAAACATGCTTCTCTCGGGTCAAGTACATATCAAATATAGTTATGAACTTAGACACCTCATCCAACAATCTCCCATTTGGATAAGTCTAATAACTATAGTTGTAAGTATAACTTCAGGATCCGACTAGCAATCATGGCTCTTAAATGCCTTTGTCGAACTTAGATGTACCATTTTAGATAAGTGATCATAGAATCCTCTATTCTCAAGATATCAGTCGAACATACACATGGAACACAGTTTATCTTATTGTCCAACATTTTTTTCCCGATTTCTGATTTGTTTAACATAGAACTTAATCGAACACATCAATTTAGTTCTGATCGGGCCCGACACATAAGTCAAAACAAAATCATCAAGGGCAAGATATCGCTTTTAATCCTCCAAGGACTAAAAGGAACAAATAAAATTTGACACTATATGCTTGTACTAACTATTCACTAAACCATACACAACAACACGTTTTATAACATCAAGTTACCGATAAGTTTTCGTACTATCAATGTACGACCAACTCATAGTCAACAACTCATATATCTAGGTTTGAAGATTATATGATATTATCGTCTCACGATCACTCGAGATAAATTCCATGAAGTGATACAAGTGAGCGTGGGTTGAAACCAATACTCAGACCTTATGAGCACTCATGAATGCCATAGAAATGTCTAACAATTTATGACAATCTACAAGCCAAATTCATGATAGTCTTGCTTCAATACCTACTTCCAAAGTATGATCGACTATGGATGGTTTGAATAATCCAATTATTATGGAAGTCAAAACATGCAAAAATGAAACAATAGTAAATGATTGATACAAGACAGTGCCATACCAGTAAATAAAAAAACACTTTTTATTTAAGCATCAAATGTCAATTACGTTTCAACTATTACAAGTTTCGAAAACTATCTAATCATTAAAACTAATATCATCCCTCAGCCCAATGCGCCTTGAATGCAGTAAATGCTTAACCCTACTTAGTCCCTTCATGAGGGGATATGTCGGGTTCTCATCTGATGATACCCTCTTTGCCACGAGGAGTCCTTCTTTTATCTTGTGTCTTATGAAATGATATTTCCTATCGATGTATCTGGACCTGCCATAATCCCTTGGTTCCTTGGCTAAGGCAAACGCACTATCATTATCACAGAAAATCTCCACGGGATCCTTTATAGCTGGTATAACTCCAATGTCTCCGATGAAGTTCTTCAGCCATATCGCCTACTTCGTCGCTTTGCTTGCTGCTATGTACTCTGATTCGCACGTTGAATCAGCTACAGTCTCCTGCTTGGAACTTTTCCAAGTACTTGCTCCTCCATTCAGGGTAAAGACCCAGCCCGACCGAGCGTGGAAATTATCTTTGTCAGTCTGAAAGTTTGCATCACTATAACCTACCAGTCTCAAGTCATGATTCCCACCGAGTGTAAGGACCCTATCCTTAGTCCTCTGTAGGTACTTGAGAATGTTTTTCACCGTAGTCTACTGAGTAGGACACTGCTTCGAATATCAACTCTACTGGTCACCTATTCATTGGAACATAACCAAACTTAACTTATAATCAATATACCCAAAATACCCCTAGGTTAAACTTGGTCAAAGTCAAATTCAAATTCAACCAGGTCAACTCGGTGAGTATGATGAATGCATTTCCTTTAAGGTGTAAATCACAAGATGATCCTCATCATGTACGTGTACCTTGGTTCTAAAATGTGTTACTTTAAATTCATAAAAATGACACTTTACCCTCAACAAGATCCCAAGTCAATTTATACTAATGATGTTTTCATTCGGCGTTATCAACAATATGATCCAGTCATGTATAACTTTCCTTGTCTATTATCTTTAAGCCAACATGTACCATACCATTAAAATCTATAAATACTTCTTGGACCTTGTCTCTATTTCTTTTCATTCATTTTAACCGATGTCTCAAACCTAAAATCTCATTTCATGGGTTAACGCATTTCCTAGGATTGCAAACCTAAGTACACCATGATCAGAAGCCCTAAAGATGTAGTGTTGTGTCATTTCAATTTTGAAAGTCCTTCTGGTTCTGAATTATCTCATCACTTGTAACTTTATTCTTCCCAACTATCTACCCCTTAAAAGAAATGAATGCATTTCTTTTAAGGTGTAAATCACAAGATGATCCTCATCATGTAGAAAGGTGTTTCGTTTATGCCTTCACAAGAACTTGTTGCCTCACATTTACTCCTTATGGACCCTAAATTCCACATTTTTCCTTTCACTATTGATCGCATATGGCTCCTATCATAATTTCATCCTTCATGTGTCTTTCAAAATTTGCTACTTGAGTGCTCGACTTTTCCATTCTGCACTTCGTCAGCTTAGCTTCTCAAGTATCATCATACTTTAATATTTTCTATTTCTTGTCCCTTACTTGTGATTGCACAACCAGATTTTATATCAATTGATTTTTCTCATCCTCTAGGCACAGTTAAGTGACCCATAATGCTCTGAGTCAAAGTCCTATTTTCTATGTGATCTTATAACAAAATATCTCACCATTATAAGTCTACCTACTCTTCGTCTGGACAATGAATCCATATTAGCAGCAATACCCAAACCTAGTAGTTAATTGTATTTAAACGTGCTCGGTCTATATTATTAGGTTTCACGAATTAGGAGCTATAAATCTTGTATCGTTTGTTCGCTCATTTCACCCATAATCTCAAGAAACACATGTTGTTCTTACTAAGCCCCAAAAATACTATGAGATCTTGTAAGATCACATCATCACATTTCCATATCCTTCTTACCATCTACCCCTTAAAAGAAATGAGGGCATTTATTTCAAGGTCCAAATTACCATTTGATTCTCACGTAGTAGTAGTTCTTCTTTTTGACTTATTCATGGGAATTTTTAGAAATTTCCTTTGATCGTCATTGTCTTCTTGATAGTCCTTTTGAACAAACTTCCATTGTTCATTATTATTCACACCTTATTAGTACTATAATTTCTTTTGATATTCAATTTTCATCCTTTGATATTCCATCATGTGGAATCATTTTCCTACTTTATCGATCATATAACATCTTCCAGGCACTGCTTTTTCATCATCGAGTTATCTTACCTTAGAGTCTTATTTCTTCAGTCACCCTCATCACATTCCCAATATAATCTTAACTTTTCATCACAGTTGTAGTACATTATATTAACGTATCATTGCTTTCCTTTTACTAGTGTCTTGGTTTTACAAGGACACCCTTCTTCCACAACTACCATCACACTCAACATATGATAGTATTGTCATCCGGTTGCCAAAGCCTTAGGATCTCAAAAGATCTCATTGAGTCAAAACATCATGCTCCTTCCTAAGTTGTCATGTCCTCACTTTCTTGTACTATCTTGATTTCATCATCATATCACTGTTTCTCTATTTAGTTCATTGGGCCACCTTCTAGTGTTGTAATCATATCCCAATATTTCTTTCATCTAACAATGGAATTCATGATTCAGTTCCATTCTTTTCTCAATCAATTTGCTTGTAACTTGAAGTTATCTCTCTTATGTTATAACATAAGCTCCTTCCAAATTACTGCCTTCAACTAATTTTCATAATCATGAATATGGATTTATAATTCTTTTCCCATTTTAGACTTTTACCAAAAGTCAAATATGTCCCTTTTTTAGTTAATTGTTTTTATCAACTTTACAAATTTTTTTTCATTCCTTTGTGCTTCTAACTCACTACCAATAACACTTAATGGATACAAGCTCAATTCCCAACATGTATTAAATGTACACCAATGAATTTCATTTTATACTAGTTGTTTGACTTTGACAAAAAAAGTCAAAGTTGTTAAAATTTCCAATTGTCTATTATCATGCTTTAAACTCTTCATGACTCTTATTTGACACAATGCATATGGTCAAGTCCCTAATTCACCCGAATCCTTACCACATTTCTCAAAACCCTTTCATGGTTCCACCAAGTTCGGGTATGTATCATGTGTTTATGATAGTACGGCCCCTATACTATTATAACCACATCATACATAACCGAATTTGACTTCACCACTTAGAAGATTTTGATCCATTGGTTTAGACTCTCCATTACACACTCTAGAAGAACACAATGTAGCATTCTAAGTGTACATCTAACTTATCTAGAGTCTTATAAACATCTACCATGTTATTTCCTTTTTAACATATGTTGCAAGAGATTCTATCTAAGGCATAGCAATCATATAATCATTCACACTTTCCATAACAAAAGTCTAAGCTTAGGAGTGGAATGATCCAATCCTAATTCACTTAAACTATGGCTTTGATACCAAACTGTAACACCCCAATTTTTTCAAAACGTTTTCATGCTATGGTTTTAAAAACATTCGGGTCTTAACCCACATTTAACAAAACCCGGTCCCACAAAAACCTTTATACATTTAAACATTGGGTGCCATTATTAAGCATCAATAAATCCATAGCAAGCAAATAAGAATTACATCAATACAAAATAATAAGGAACTTATCAAGTTCCACTCCATTCTTCATAACATGACATCTAACTTCCATCTCTCATCCTGTCTCCTTAAAGGTAACCTGAGATACATGGCATTAAAATAGATACGTAAGACAATAATGTCTCGTGAGCTATGTGGGTTTATGACCCAAAATATTTCATCTTTGCAAAACATAGTTTTAGACCGTAAAACATTTAGAATCATTTTCAAGGAAAACTCATTTCATACAAGTCGTAAATATCATTTCATATCTTATCATTTCATTACAAAAGCCATATTTTCGTGTTTCATTTTCTTTTATCATTAAGGGCTAATTTCGGTATTAAACCGTTGTCATCTTTATACTTAGGGTCTATGTCCAATAAAGGAACCACTCCCAAGTCTAGACCAAGGTGGAAAGAACAAATCAATCCACCAAGGAATCATTTCAATTAGGACATCTATCTCGCAAAGGGGAGACGTCACCCCGATAGATTCCTCCAGTGCCTCTTACGAGGTATCATGGCCCGGGAAATTTTCATTTCATTACTTTCCAATTCCTTTCATTAATTTACATTCCTTTTCGTTAATTTATATTTCTTTTCATTACTTTCCATGCTTTACACATTTCATACATTAGTATCATAAAATCATTCCAAAAGTAAAGCATCTATATTTCAAAACATTTCAATCATATTTTCAAAACATTTGATCTTCCAAAACGTTACGAGATTAAGTTGATCAAGAACACTCTTTAACCAATATGACTTATTACCAAATCATCTAATACATCATTGGGTGTTGTAAGTGTTTAACATTACACAAATCTCATGTTAATTCCTTAATGGAGTTATGGAATGTCCAATTCCAGTCCAACTTTCCCATTTTTCCCTTATGTCCAATAACTCCATATATTCAACTAGGAATCATTCAAATCTTCTTGTTATTGCAGTCAAATCATATTATTAGTATCAGCTCATGTATATGAGTATCATATACTCATCAAATGCTCACAAACAAAAGATTCCATTGTTTTCATCACATTTCACTCAATTCCATTCCAATTCTAGCATATACATGATTCTACCATCATGGATATGTTTGAGCATTCCAATTGGATTTATTGCTTCTAAAAACATCTAGGTCATTAAACATCTCTTAATCCTAACATAACAATATGGAATCTCCAAGTTGGATTTCTAGGGTTCATGAGGGTTTTCACCCAAATCCTCAAATCCATCAATGAGATGATTGGATTGAGATCAGGATCATCAAAAAAACTCAAGAGAGGTTAGAAATCAAAACCCTAATCAATGAATCAAACTAATTTCGATATTGGAGCTTTCCCCAAATCTTGAATTCGAATTATAGAGTTAGAGGATGAGAAATCATACCTCTCAAGCTTGATGTTGCTTCACATCTTCAATTCCTATCTTGTTTCCTCAATAACAACTCCAAATCTTCCTTTTGCTCATATAAATCACCATTTCCTTGTTCCTTTCCCTCAATCACGTTTATCCTCTCTTCAAATGAAGAGAACTCCACCTAACTAGAGACTACTTTTGACAATTGGCATAAATGACCCCTACCCTTCCTTGTTCTCATATTTAACACCATTTGATTAATAAATAAAAGGAAACTTACATATTTCACACTTTGACCCCAAAATAATTCATTTTATCTAATTATTCAAATGACTATGTTAACACTAGTCACAAAGTTTTCTATTTGTTGAAACTAGTCCCTCAACTTTACAACTTTTGTCAAATTTACCATTACTTCAATTATTTTCACATTTATATAAAAGGTTGACATACCAACTCCTCCTCAATCCGTTATATGAATTTAGTAGTCCTTTCCACTAACTGAGTCAACCCTTCGGTCAACTAACTTCGCAAATTTGACACTTTTACCCCTTTAACTTTAAAAGGTTACTATTTTCACTTATAACTTTCAAAACCTCATATCAACTAATGATATGATTATCCCTTGATGATTTAACTATATAAATAAATTTTCATTTATTTAATTTATTAATTTAAGAACTTAGTCTTAAATTTTAGGATGTTACAACTAAGTTCTGGTCTTTAAGTCTCAAAGGAACCAAAAGTGCAACTTTTCCAACATAATTCGTTAAGTCCAAGTCTCCAACCTTTAGATCTGAATCAATACGATGTTTAGATGGATAAAGTTTCCAACTTACTCCATAACAAGGACACAAATTTCAAGATCTACACTTTGTGCACTAAAGTGACCAAAAGCTCATAACACCCAAAACTAGCTAGATCCAACAAATGCGTCATCAGGATTCAAGACTTATACCTCTAGAAGAAAGATCAATGTGAACAAAGTCCGAATCTACAAGCTCCAATGCAACCAACACTTCTCCAAAGCATTCTTCTCCAAGATGCACCAAGAATACTCCAAAGCACTCAAGAACACCTTATTTTGCTTAAAAGGCTCAAAATAGGGTTAGGGTTTTCAAGGGTGAGTGTTGGAGAAGTGGAGGCTAAGAATGGAATGGGTTTAGGGAAGTTAAGGAGCTTAAATAGGGCTCAAACCACGAAAATAGGGTTTAGGCACTGATTGCGTACGCCCAGCGTACCAAGGATGCCCTAGTACGCCCAACGTACTGGACTAAGTCCAAAACCTTCCTAACTTCTTCGTTCCAACTCTGTTTTCGATGATCTTTATATCCTCGAAAAGGTATTAGGGATCTCTACAACTCTATCTAATTACTTTTGAATTAAAACACATCAAACTAAAATCCTTAATATATAAAAGAAGTTTGAAACCAATGGCGGACCCTCATAGGGGACAGGGGAGGCCATGTCGCTTTTGATTGTCCTAATGTATGTATATACACAATCAAGTTGAAAAAAATAACTAAAAGGACCTCTTTTCCCCTGGTTTCCAGATCATTAGGAAACCGTTAACAAAATTTTCAGAAGATAAATAACAAAATCAAAAGAATCCTTCTTTCTTTAGGAATTTATAAAATAAGGAAACTTAATATCTATTAAAATCTATAAAAACCCCAAAATATAATCAAATTTACAACAATTTAACCTAGGTTTAAGTTTAAGAATTTAAACTGAAAAATTGAACAAAGAATCCAAATTTTATTTCGGCCGTCAAAAAGCTACTTCTCGAAACTTACCGGAGAACGCCGCCTGTTAAGACTTAAGATCGTTGCTGTCTTGTACTCTTTTCCGGTCGCCGCCACATTCGTACCATACGCCCTCTCACCTTCTTTCTAGTCGCGGAGCCAGATTCGTACCATACGCCCTCTCACCTTCTGTCTAGTCGCGGAGCCAGGACTGCTAAAATTTAACCTCTGTCAACCATCGTGCGCTTGTCCTCTTGAGTGTTCAACCGGCTGATGATTTCCATAAGGTTTTTCTTCTTCTTCTTCGTGGCTTCGTTGCTCTCTATTTGTTTAAGTAGTTTTATGTCTCTGAATATCTGCATTCCTACATATATTTATTGATTTCTTTTACTTTGTCAAAAAGAAAAGGTAGAAATTGAATAAAGTACGAATAAATTGAATAAAATATGAATGGTACTCTGATTACTACATATACACACAATTACATATATAATATTTATCATATATTTATATATATGTAATAATGTATATTATTTAAATGGAGATATACATATATAATATGTATCATATATTTGTATATGTAATTACGTATATTTGTTGTTAATGATGACATATATTTGCGTATTTATATTTCTTGTAATGCTATGATCATATGAAACTAAGTAAATTTATATGCACTTTATATTATTTTTTGAAAATAAAAAACTTCATTTGTTTATTTGCTATTTATTAATTATTAGTAAATTTGATTGTGTAGTTTATATGAACATGAAAAAACAATACACTATTGATGGATTTTTTAAAAGAAAACACTCTACTCAAGATTCCGCAAACCCACCAGAGATTGTTTTGGATGAAGATACCCCTACGCCCAATGTTCCAATTACTGAGAACCACTTCAAAAAAAAATTGTGTTGAAAATAATGAAATTGATCTTAGTACACTAGAACGAGATCCTAGTTTGCGTAAGCAAATTTATGATTATCCAGTAAATCAACGAGATTGTAAATCAACAAACAATTTATGTATATCCAAAATCTGGTCCGGAAGCCCATAAACGTAGTTTTCAAGCTTTTTGGTTTAAGTTATATCCTTGGCTTGAATATTCAGAGAGCTTAGATATTGCGTTTTGTTTTCTGTGTTTTCTATTTAATAAGCCTTCTGGAATGAGACACTACGGCCAACAAGCATTTAGTATAGATGGATTTCATAATCGGAAGAAAGTTGGTGGAAAAAGTTGTGCCTTTTTGCATCTAGGGACTGAGTGCACATCTTTTCACAATGTTGCACAAAAATCATGTGATGATTTTTTAAATGAGGCTCATGATATACGAAATGTGTTTGAGATATTTACAAAAGAAGACCGTAAAATAATAGATTGAGATTGAAGGCTACTATTTATACAATCCGTTTGTGAACCTTTCAAGGAATTGCATATAGAGGTCATGAAGGATCAGATTCCATAAACAAAGGAAAGAATTGTTTCGTACTGCTCTTAAACATGCTCTTAAACATGCATTATATACATCACCGTCAATTCAAAAAGAGATTCTACACCTTATATCAACTAGGGTGAGGAGGATGATTTGTGAGGAGATTAATGTTGGAAAATTTTGTTTTGTTGTTGATGAAGCATGTAACCAGTATAATAAATAACAAATGTCAATTGTTTTGAGGTTTTTAAATAAAGATGGCTTTATTGTGGAGCGTTTCTTTGGGTTTGTTCATGTATCTGACACTACATCACAAACTCTTAAGAATGAAATTTATTATGTATTTTCACGTAATAATCTTGATCTTAAGTCAATCCGTGGTCAACGGTATGATGGTGCAAGCAATATGCGAGGTCATTTCAAGGGTTTGCAAGCATTGATTTCAAATGATAGTCCATATGCATATTATGTTCATTATTTTTCTCATCAATTACAACTAGCATTAATGGTTGCTTCACAAGGAGTTGCCGCATTACAAAAGTTTTTTACTCAATTATCTTTTGTTATCAATGTTTTCAGTGCTTCCTCCAAGCATACCGACCAACTTAGAGATGAATAAGCTGAGGAAATTGCATATAAGATTTCTATTGACGAGTTAGAGACAAGTATAGGTCTTAATCAAATCCGTACATTACAACAAGCTGGTTATACTAAATGGAGTTCTCACCTTAAATCAGTTTCGAGCTTAATCAAAATGTTTAGTCCAACTTGTGAGGTTTTACTTAAAATTATTAAGGATGGAACCGGTCCAATCAAAGGCGATGCAGATTCAACATATGAGTCTATTACTACATTTGATTTCATTTTTGTTCTTCATCTCAAGTAAGAAATAAAGGAGATCACTGATTTACTTTGTAAAGCTTTATAAAGACAATCTCAAGATATTTGTAATGCATTGAGGCTAGTTGCACCAACCAAATTGTTATTGCAAAAAAATGAAAGATGAAAGATAGGATGGTTTGCTATCTCTTGTTATGTCATTTTGTCAACAACGCAACATTAATATCCTTGACATGACTTCTCCATACTTTACTAGAGGGGCTCGAGCACGTAATGAGCTTAGTGATCATACACTAGAACATCATTACCGAGTGGATATATTTTACAAAGCAATTAGTTGTCAGTTAATGGAACTAAATCATCGATTCAATGATAGATCAACAAAGTTGCTTCGAATTTCAACAACTTTATATCCTAAAAATGTTGATAAGCCTTTTCGAAGTGGTGATGTAATTAAGTTAGTAGAGAAATTTTATCCCGAAGATTTCAATGATCAAGAGAAAGTAGTTTTGAAGATACAACTTCAATATTATGAGATTGATGTCGTTCAACATGCATATTATAAACTATTGACATCTATGTCAGAATTGTGCCAATGGTTGATAAAGATTAGAAGAGTAATGAACTTTCATCTTATTTATCGAGTAGCTAGTTTCATACTTACTCTTCCAGCTTCTACTGCTACAACGAAGAGGTCATTTTCAGCAATGAACCTCATTAAAACAAGGTTACAAAATAAAATGGAAGACAAGTTTTTGAATGACTCATTGGTTTTGCACTTCGAGCGGAAACTTGCTGAAAAGATTAGTTTAGAGACGGTTTGATAAACGATGTAACGATCTATTAGTTTGTTTTTAATTTACATTTTTGATATGTCATAATTTTGAAATAAATAAAACTTTTTTACATATTTCAATTATGAAGTTTTGAATCCGCCCCCCTAGTTGTAGTGCTTGTGTTCCGCCCCTATTTGAAACACCATTTTTCCCATTTTACCTTTTGACTCCAAAGCACAAACCGAACTTTTGGATCACGTAATCTACATTATCCACATCCAAATAGGTCTAAACCTCTCTTTCCCAAAGCCTAAAGTGTTATGATATTTGATCTTCGGGTCACAGACCCGAATTATAAAACGACTCGATATATGATGGTACACATTTTTTGCCACAAAATAAAAGATAATGTTTTCATATGAGTTAGAATGTTTTATATGAATTTGTTATGCGTTTATACTATTTATATAGAAGTTTGCAATGATGATAGATAAAATGGTAGGTAGAAATTAAGTGAAATGGTAGATGGGGTAATAGGTGAATACTAAATGGATAACTAAGAGAACTAAATGGATAACTAAAAGAAATCATTACGTAATACTAATATATTAAAAGACAAATTGCATAACATTACTGAATATAACATATCATAATAATACTCATTATGCTACTCATAATCTACTTATTAAATTAAATAAAACACAACATACTTATTATATTATTATATGCTACATGTTATTCGGGATAATCTAACATTTTTTTCTCTTTTTAAACTCATGTTTGTTTCTCATTCATTTTATTCTCCTCAACCATCATCTCACGTTTTTTTCCATACGAGAAATTTTTGGGTAATCGAACATTTGGGGAATTTTTTACCATTTTCTTGGTGGAGAAGAAGAAAACATTTTTACTAAGAAATAAAAGTTTATGTTTTCATATTTTAGAAATTTAGATGCGAAATTGTTGAGTTTACACATTTTATATAGAGAGTTGATATTGTGGTATGTGGTTTGATAGGCGGGTGATATATTGATGTCCGATAAATATCATTGTAAGCAAATGTATTTATGTCACTATAGTTTATAAAAAAGTTAACAACTCAAATATATATAGGGAAAAGGGAATATACATTACAACCCCACCTAAGCTTAGGTACTAAACCTCTTGAAAATACATTGTTGTACTATATAAAAATTACGGTTAATGGACTCACGATTAATACTTCAAGATGTAAATTCAAGATCAACACAATAGGGTTTAGGGTTTAGGGTTTAGGGTTTAGGTTTATGTTTAGGGTTTAAGGTTTAGGGTTTAGGGTTTAGGGTTTAGGGTTAGGGTTTAGGGTTTAGATTTAGGGTTTAGGGTTTAACTTTAGTGTTTAGGGTTTAAATTTAGGGTTTAGGTTTAGGTTTAGGGTTTAGTAATGTTCACTTGGATGAAGTAATAAACGATAATTGAGGAAAGAAAACGGAGATGATAAAACGATAATGAAAGAAAGAAATGTTATGAAGAATGATATATTTACCAAGTGAAACCAAACCGGGTATATTTAGCATGTTAAAACGACATATTTTAGAGGTTTAGTACCTAAGCTTAGGTGGGGCTGTAATGTATATTCCCTATCCCCATATATATATATATATATATATATATATATATATATATATATATATATATATATATATATATATATAGGGGCGGACGCAGGATTTCAAAGTAGGGGTTGCACGTGAAGATTAGGGGTTGCACGATAGTAGAAAAAATAAAAATTTTCAAAAATTTCAAAAAATTTTCCACTGCAGCCGGAAAATTTAGGGGTTGCCGGTGCCACCCCGGAACCCCCCTAAATCCGCCCCTATATATATATATATATATATATATATATATATATATATATATATATATATATATATATATATATATATATATATATATATATATATATATAGATATATATCAAACAAACCATTCATATTTTTTTTTATATAAATATAGATTAACATATTTTTACATATAGAAACTATAATTGCTACTAAAAAAAGTACAAGAATAAATATATATTTTTTAGTCAACAACTCATATAGCATATTAGTTTCCAAGCTTCGATTTTAGTTTTGAGCAAATTAAAAAAATACTTATTCCAATATTCATACATTAATTGCATTATAATCACAAAATTACATACATATCCATAATCATCCTAACCATGTCCATCTGTTTCTGAACAATATGTGAGTAAGATTGAAAGAATAAGTTTGCTTCATATTTGGTTGGAGGGTTCTAAACTTCTAATATCGAATTTTGCATGTATAAATTCGGAACTACCCCCAAGTCCCCGATTCATCCCCACTTAAACATTTCCAATGTTTGTTGGGACTTCTAGGACTAGAAGAATTTTTTTATTAGTTTGCTAACATAAAAACGTCTAATAATCAGCAAAAAAATGATGTTTTGTTAGCAAATTCACATGTCATTTCTAAGACAATTTTTTTTTTTTTTTTGAAAAATGTCATTTTTGCAGATATCATCTGCAAAAATGCATTCCTCAGGAAAATTATTTGCAAAAATTACATTTTTTAGTCAATTTTTAAGTTGAAAATGATATTCTCACAAATATCATAAGGGAAAATTGCAGTTTTAGTCAAAATTTTCTCCACTTATATTTTACAAAACATTCAAAAAGATAAATAATAAAATGTACCTTACGTCAAAATTTACAAACAATCAATAGCCTTACAATAAACTTCAAATACCTCAAAATATGATATTTGACACATGATCGATGTTTCGAAGTAACATTGAGAGATAAATGATTGAAAGTGTTTTTGACAGAATTTTTAATTTATGTTGTTTGTAATTTAAAGTGTTAGAAAACACGAAAAAATAAGGGTTTTTAAGAGAATTTTCAAAAATAAATAAATAAAAATAAAATATCTATTAAATTTTCGCTTTTGCTGAATTAACTTCCTTTTTAGGGAGAATTTCATATATACCCTTCTTAAACCTCAAAATATCATATTTGCCCAGCTTAATTTTTTAATATC
This sequence comes from Lactuca saligna, assembly GCF_052625555.1. NCBI lineage: Eukaryota > Viridiplantae > Streptophyta > Magnoliopsida > Asterales > Asteraceae > Lactuca > Lactuca saligna. The sequence goes on along the minus strand of NC_136421.1, from coordinate 270,195,938 downwards.
ATATTTATCCTTCATAAACCTTCAAAATATCATATTTGTCCAAATCCTTTTTTATAATGTTTTTAATATTTTATAATCATTTTTTATTACTTAAAATTACTATAATAATTAAAAAGATTAACGATATTATCCTTACGTCTATGATAATGGAATGTGAACTTCTAAATTGTTGTAATGTCGTCCTCTTGACAAACAAAAATATTCATCTTCAACCTTGTCTATAGAATGTATATTTTGATTGTTTAGTTTTTTTTGTTGATTATGTTGTAGATGAAGAATATTTTAGCTATTACCATTGATATTTTGATGTTTAAAAAGTACTTATACGATATTTTGATATTTAAGAAGGGCATATATGATATTATGATGTTTAAAAAGGACATATATAATATTTAGAAATTTTATGAAGGGTAAATATGATATTTAGAAATTTATGAAGGGTAAATATGATATTTAGAAATTAAGTTGGGTAAATATAATATTTTGATGTTTAAGAAGGGTATATATGAAATTCTCCCTTCTTTTTATGCAATTATAAAAAAATTCTTCAATATTGCGAATATTTAGTAAATACAGCCTCTAACAACTTAAAAGAAACGATTTAAAGAATGTGTATTTGGTTGGTATACATGTTGTTTTGGATATGTATATGCATACTTTAAAAAAGAAATATGAATATGCGTCTGTAAATGCTCTTTTACGATTCTTTTAGTGAATCTTACATATGTTCATATGTGTGTGATTGAATTGTTTCCGTGAGGAAGTAGGCACAAGTTACATGTGGTGCCTTCCCCACCTTCACATGCTTCACATCTGCTTTGTTATGAATGAAAAGTACTTTACGTCGAACAAGACATGAATGGATATAATTTTACAAACACGTGGAAATATATGTCTATGCCTTTTTCTTTTGGACAATAATTACGACTAAATATACGAAGGACTCCTAACTACAATTAAAATAATAGACATCAATACTGTAATTTGAAGAAAATAGTTTCTACTTCAAAAAGTCAAGTCCCGTTAAGATCGAGGTTCAAGTCCCGTATATGTAATATTAGGAGTAGTTTATGATATTTGCCCTTTTAAAAAAATCAACATCTAGTGTCAAGTCTTTTATAATTGTTGCATATCGCTTTTCTTTTATAGAATGGCATCCAAAGGGTAAACATGATTTTTATATGCTCCCAACCATCGGGCTCACAATAAATTTGAAAAAAAAAAAAAAAATACTGTGTCGTCATGATAATAATAAAGAAGTGATAATTAGGTTTGAACAGAAGATATAAGTTTAGAAATTCAAAATTCTCACATCTAGAACAATATAATAGGAGGTATTTTATAGATCGATGTGATCATGTTTCGTTTTTTTAGAATTTCTATGATATGTTAGTAATAAAGACCACGTGATTATGAAATTGTTACACTAAAGAGTCACATGATAATGATATACTAGACCTATGGGAATTTGTTAATTCTTCAAGTTGAAATGGGTATTTTGTGTTTAGTTCCTTGTAGAAATCATTTCTAATTTATGCGATATAAGTAAATTATTATTATTATTATTATATATATATATATATATATATATATATATATATATATATATATATATATATATATATTGGTATTTTATATCACAAATATTATTTAAGTATAATAGGATTATTTTGTGGATAAATGTCATTTTGATAATTATTAAACAAATTATGATGATGCAGAGTGCACATTTGTTTAATTTTGTCTTTGTTGAAAGTATAATGTTATTTAGGGGCAAAACCCCAGAAGCGACGGGGGTCGGGGGCAATGCCCATGAGAGCGGGTCTAAGGGGCGACAGCCCCTGTCGAGGTCCAAGGGGTAGAAATCCAGATTTTCTGTAAATACACTCGATTTTGTGATCTATATATATATATATATATATATATATATATATATATATATATATATATATATATATATATATATATATATATATATATATATAGGACGGTTCACTTGAGATTAAAAAAAATAGAGATGTTGACATTCAACATCAGCTACATATTTCTCATTTGTCACTCAAACACTTCAGCGTATCGGCACACAATGTATGCCTAATCATAAATGATCATAGGGTAGAGAGGTATAATCATATACGATTATACATGTTTATACATATATGCTTAAGAATAAATTATTAAACATATATGTCTGTTTATAGAGTGAGTAATCATATATGATTATAACGGTTAGTGGTAGAAGAGGTGGTAGTAGCAGAGGTGGTGGTGGGGAAGGTGGCAGAGATGAAAGAAACGAGCGACACTACATAATCATTTATGATTATAACTGACTCGTCGTGTCGGTACTTCGGAGGGTTAGAACGGTAGATATGAATTATGTGACTGAGACTGATGTGACAACCGCTAAATTCCCAGTTAAGTCAAAGTCAAACAAAGTCAACAGGTCAAACTGGTCAACTCAAATAGTGCTTACATGTTAGGACTTACTCTATGGTTACTAATGTACCACTCAAAAATCTTAACTCAAAGTATCACTTGTAAGTTTCAAATGTTCGGAAATTCTAAGCCCTAATCAGATTTAGGGATGTAACGACTCTGTGAAACACTATTACGTGCCCTTCGGGGGTGTATAACACCCAAATTAGGATGTAACGAAGTCTACGGTCCTTGCACTATGAAGAAAAACGCTAATGAAGGCCCCCAACAAAGTCTCTCTCAATCTCTCCCACTGTATCACACTCTCTCCCAAATCTCTCCCAAGTCTTTCCCAAATCTCTCTATGTAGCTTCCTTAGTCGGAAACAGCTCAAAACCGAAGGAGAAAACCCAAAAGAACCTTCTTAGTCCGGAATACCTCCTAAGGAACTAGGAAGAATCGCACCTCGGACCCCCCTTTTACTTCGGAACACCCCCATCTCCAGAACGTTCCACCCCGAAAGCCTTAGCTTTGATCCGGGCATTTTCTCCTCGTAAGATCTCGCAATGCAAAAGAAGAGCTGCTCCGGACCCTACTGACTCCGCATCCTGGCACCAAAAGGGCTGACTCCGGAAAGTTTAGCTCCATAAGGCATCGTATGACCCGCTTCGGAATTTCCTAGCCAACTTCATGTAACGCTTGTGTTTCTGAGCTTGTCATTAATGTTGATATAATAGTCTAGGTTAACCTTTATAACCCATATTGAAATAATAGAAGTGTATTATTTGAGTATTATGTGTTTTGTGCTTAACTGTGTGACTTAATTGAATTAAGAATAAAAATAAGCGTCAAAATGAAATGTTAGATAAGCTCGATATATATGGTTAATGTTGTAGTAGTTGAAATGAGGTTTCCGAATATATAAAGAATGCCGAAATCTGAGTTATCACGAATAAGTTATGACCTGTCGAAGTTTCGCGACAGAACCAACAACGCTGAATGACGTAAAAAGTGAAATTTACGTTAGAGCGATATTTAGCCTTGGTGATCTAAATGAAAGTCGTAGAGTTCATTAAACCAAGAGCGTGCATAAAAAGAACGCCCAAATCTGACTTCGTATGAGGAAGTTATGATTTTCCGAAGTTTCAGCTTAGCAGTGTGCAACCCGAATACTCGATTCGAGATCGAGTGATTTTTGGTTGAAACAATCTAAACGATAATCGAAGATCTCGTTGATAGTAGTGCATTGGTGAAAAGACAGACAAAAACGGACGTCAGATAAAGAAGTTATGAATTTATAACGGAGGTTTCCTGTCCTGACCTAATAAAAATAAATAATAAAAATAAAAGTCAAAATTAGCCGACGGAGTCTAAACGAAAATTATAGAGCGTAGTCTCACCTACGCGTGGATATAAGGAACGTTGAAAACAGAGTTCGTATGAAGAAAATATGAATTTCATAATTTTTTAAATGATTAATATTTATTTATTTAATCTTTAATTCGGATAATATCCGAAGGAGTCATTGGTCTGATCCGAACTATGCCCAGCGTAGTTGAGTACGCCCAGCGTACCCCGATACATGTACCGCCTCGGACTCGAGTGCTCCGATGACGCATGCAGTGACGTTTCCGGAGTATGCATGACGACCACGAACTCTTTCTAGATGAAAGGCCTCGATGTTGTTGATGTTAACCTAGTCATCTAGCGGATTATGGATAACGACCACGGACTCTTTCTAGACAGTCCAGTGGAACGCTAGCAGGTTCATAACCTATAGGTGTTGTGACGATGTGTTCACCGGTGTACTCTATCCCCTTCATTGTTGCCTTTAGGATATCTATTGTTGAGGAAACCCCTTAGCAGTAATGTCCGTCCCGATGAAAATCCCAGATTAGGTCCCTTGAAATAGAAGTTGTTTTAGGGACATAAAGTGAGGATAACGGGAACGGGTAATCGGTTTATTGTTGGTTGGTGAAAATTAAATATAATTATTTATTGTGGGTTGAAAACCCTATATGCTCACCAGGCTCCTAAGCCTGACTCACTCAGTTTATTTGTATTACAGGAAGTGGCGCAAGGGCATAAGATGGATGAATCATCAAGTTGTTTTGTTTACAAGTCTGTATATGTATATATTTGTTGAATGACTTGTAATGTTATCGTTTATGCTTTATGGTCTGTATCGGAACATGACATCCCGAGTTTTGATTATATAATGAAAATTCATCTCTTGATGAAATGCTTTGATAAAAATAATTTTATCATATTTTGTTTTTGGGAACAAATTCCGCAAGTCTTTTAAATCAAAAGGATTTACTCTGAAATTATTTTAAAAACCATAAATGAAACCGGTCTTTTCTGGCCGAGATTTTGGGGATGTCACACTTCGCACCTCCGTTTCGGATCTGTTGGCTTCATGATCGCCTCTGAAATTAAGAAGACGACTCTGGAATTCGCTTCTTGACTCTGGAAATTATGGTTTGTCTTCGGAACGCATGGCCTGACTTCGGAACTCACCCATCCGACTTCAGAACTCCCTAATACCCTTCGGACCCTCGCAGATTCCGGACCACACTCCGGATTTTTGTCTATTTCAGAACTTTCTTCATTTTTAGGAACTTTGACGTCGGAAACCTCACCAAACTCGTACTCCTCATAACTTAAACCCCTGAACCCCTATTTTATGTCAAATTTGAACATTTAAAATTTATTTACCTAAAATAATACTTAAGATATATAAAGATATCAAATGTAGGTCATGATGAGAATAAGATAGGGATAATCGGGTTTAACTTTGTGATTTGATGTAACCTTCCATTTCCCATGCAATTCACGGTAACCCATATAGTATCCACCAATTAACAAGGCTTGACCCTTCAGGTTGCCATGCACACTCCCCCCTCCCCCCTTTTTCTCTCATCCCTTAAAAGCAACGACAATGAGAGAGATCTGAGCTCCACCATTTCTCTCACACTTTCACTAATAGTTCTCTCAAAGAGCAAGAACAAGGATCTTGTTAAAGGCTAAATTTCTCCAGCTGTCACCTCACATCGAACAAACAAATGATATGGCCAAAGAACAAATCATGCGTAAAATAGAAGGAATATCAAACCCCCGATATTCATTAACTCTGATAGGGATTTTGTCAAGTATAACTCGTAAAACCAAGATATTTACCTTCCTTGGAACCATTGTATTCCACATGGCCTAATGATCTAGAAGATGGATTGATGAACCTAGGTAATTGTTACTGTAATCCATAAGATTAGAGAGTCTGTGGCTATCTTTGACAACTCAATCTTCAAATTATCCTTATCACACACAAGCTTGTCACTGCCACGACCTATCATTCCAAATGGCCCAAATTTTTATGGGTTATGTAATATTAATATATAATCATTAGTCTATTTATAAGAAAAAAAATAGAGAAGCATAAGGCTGGAGCCAAATTCAAAGGCCTAAATTGGATACATTTATGATTATCTTTGTTTATCGAAGGTGAGTAGATTGGTGGGATGTCAAGTCCACCAAGCAAGTTACACCCTTTGTTTGAAAATAAAACGTAATATAACGGTAAAAGGGGTATCGATCCTCGGGGAAATGGTTGTATTCAATCACCAATGCAATCCAAAAGAACTGTTGTAAATAAACTAAGTAACTACAATTAAACTAAAAGGGGGTGTTATGATTGCTTGAAAACTAAAAGACTTGAATAACTAGAAAACTTGCAATTAAGCAAGGTGATGAGATGCTCAAATATTTGAGAGAATTGGTAAACCAAGGCAATTCAACACAATGAACACTTGTGTGTTTATCCTTAGGATTTAATATGAAGCTTATCATTCATCCCAAATTGGTTATAACAATCATGAAGCATGATATGTCAAGATTCCTCATAAGTTGTATGGAGGTTGGGGAAGCCCACAACGCACCTTCTTAATCAAAATCAAAGATCCAATTGAAGCAATTGAACCTAGGAAGTTGATTAGCCTTAAGAATGAAAGAATCGCCAATTCCTAGAGGATGTCAATGCTTACACATCTATAAAGGAATTATGATTCATAAACTAGAGATGATTTCTACCATCATAAAGCCTGTGTACTAAGTAAATTCAATGATTCAAAGTTAAACCAAAGAAATAAACTAATAATTGCTTATTCAAGTACGAAGCTCGTTATCAAAACATTAAACAAGCATAAGAAATATGAACTAGAATCAAAGACATAAGATAAATGATAAATAAGCATAAATCCTTCAAAAACCCACAAACATTCAAAGGTTTTAGCCAAGATCTACCAAAATAGAGAAATTAGCCACTCATGGCAATAGAATAACAATCATAAAAGTCTAATTGCATCAAGAAAGTAACAATTACTTTGGAAGATAAGAAAAATGTGTATCCAAGATCCCAAAATCGCCTCCCCTGGTCTTTAATGGTGGAAAATTCGAAGTGATAGCTGAAAGTTCCAACCCCCAAGGTAAATGGTAAGCTAAATGACCAAAATGCCCAAAACTGGGCAGTTACGCGGGTACCCACGCACGTGAGATTCCACCATCGCAAGTGTTGCTGGAATGTTACTGGCTCATTTTTCCTCCACTAACCATTCCACTACCAAAGATTCCCTTGGTCCCCTCTATATCTCACATAATTCAAATTAACCAATCCTCTTTTAGCTTCAAATATGGATGCTCCAAGCCCAAAATAATAATCCATGACCCATCTTCACAAGTCCACTTCATCCAAACCTTTAGCTTTTTAAGCTCAAATCTCTTTTAATGGATCCGAAAAGCCCAATAATGTCTCGAAAGCCCACAAAGTCCAACTCCAATCAAACCACAACCACAATGAGCTTCAAAACCCTACAAAATTTCTCATGCAAAATAGAAAGTCCCCGATATGATCCATGATAAAGAAAATAAAGACTATACAATGCAATGCTAATAAAAAAAAGCTAAAAATACTAAAATAAACTAATAAAAATAAGAAAATAAAATAAACTATCATAGATACAATAAAAAAAATAAAAGAAATCGTAACCACAAATATTTTTAACCTTCGATCTGATTAATAATTGGATAAAAGCCTCGCAATGTGTAGGCATGAGATTAGTTGAGACAAGTCAATGAAAAGTACTTTCTATTTCTTCTACTCTTTTTCTATCATCACTTTTGATATTTGTTTAACTGGAATATTTAGTTGTAAGGTTTTTTATGTTTATGACAATCAGTTAACTCATGCTTTATTACAATTTCAATTGCGAATATCTTAATACAAAGTCAAACACATTTTATGTAATGGAGACTTGTGATTCCATAATATCTTAATATTGATTAAACACGGTTTATTTGTTTTGTATTGGTTCCTCAATACATGTTTTTGATTGCATAAAACAACATGGATGTATTCTCTGTATTTGAAGACCACAAAGATATAATATCTAGATTTCTATAGAAAGAAGACAAATTGGAGTCAATAATTTATGGAAAAGGGCGATGATTGTATAAGATAGAATTTTGATTGATGATTCACCTCTACTTAAGTTGTATGTGCGCCACTCATCTGTTTGTCCGATCCATTTGTCCAACCCGTCACCCGACATGGGTATGATCCATCTTGTTCGGAGATACACTTACACCATTACATATAAGCACATAAAATATATAAATATTAAGACTTATTAATGGATCTTAAAATTGGAATCAAAGACATTATGATTATCTTGAAGACTTAAATAACCAAGAAAACGTAGGGAAAACATTTAATTGATTACAACAAATTCAAATCTTAAATCTTTAGCCCCCATATGATTACTTTATTGGCAAAAATAGACCTTCACATTTTTCTTAATTCAGAAGAAAGCAGTTAAGGACCCAAAGCAATTGATGCTTATAAATTGCTTAACCATTAGAGTGATTAGAGGTCCATGTTAGGCAAGCGCCATTATTCTCTTTACAACCAAATAACATAGTTTTGAGTTTTTTTAGTAAGGAGTATGTCATTATGCGATTTGAATGCGAATATTTTAATCGGAATTTTCCACTTTTCCATGAGTAAAAAGTTACCTTCCTTTCAAATATATAAAAGTAGTGAACTCGTCTGAACTGTTGTTCCCAATCGGCTAAAGATCGTGTTAATATAAAATAATTATTTAAGTCAAAAAAGTAGTTGCAACAACTATCATAAATGGAACTTTTAGTTACCATATATTAAATTTAATTCTTAATAACTTTTTTTTTCTTTTTGCATAGCAATTGGAAAAGATTCCCTAACATGGCCCGTTTCGTTCTCGAATTGCATAATCCCCGACATGGGTCATCTTGAGTGATATTAAAGATAAAATTGTGTTATGATCATCACAACTCATCCTGTGTCAAATATACAACAACATCGGAGTCTAACAACCATTATTGTAAATGAAAACTGAAAATATTATGAATTAAAAATGAGTTTCTTGAAGAACATATGACCAAAGTCAAATTTTTATAGTTTTATGCGACAAAACTGCAAGATTGGTCCATGTGGTATTTAAAAAACTTTGGATAGGATCCAAAGTTTTCAACTTGCATGGAAGGTTTAAAATCAAAGTTTTTCTAAGATTTTGGTCCAAAAAAACTTGAAAAAATGGTTATACCCTTTTATTTTATTTTTTGTATTTTTTTAAATTATTCTAATATATTTTACTTTAAAAATAAAAAGAAAATAAAATAATTATCCCCCACCACCACGTACCCCCACCGTTCTCTCTCTCTCTCTCTCTCTCTCTCTCTCTCTCTCTCTCTCTCTCTCTCTCTCTCTCTCTCTCTCTCTCTCTCTCTCTCTCTCTCGATCAAATTTCTCAACCTAATCGACATCTGATTGAAACCACGGCGAGCCACGAAATTCCGGTGGGTTCTAGAACAGAATCGGAGTCTACGAGAAGTAAACCTCTCGAAAACGTACTTGAAAAACTAAGGAGTCATTTACGTCACTGCCAAACTTTTCAAAAATCGGTGGTTGGAAAGCTTGCGTGTAGATGAATACCGATTTGGCAGGATCTGTGTCGAACACTTGCTCTGTCCATTTACTAGGTTTTCGACTCTTCAAATTCAAGCAAACATAACCCTAAAATTGATTACATTTGAGGGAAGAAGAATGAAGATTGGGAGAGATGGGCTGATAGCGATAATGGAGAATTTACAAGTAAATCCTTAGATTAAAGAGATTGATTTTGCGAGAACCCCACTTCAGAGTTTCTGGAAAAGCGGAAGTAATACATTTGATTTTGGGTCAAAATGTAAAATCTAAACCTGAAGTTGAAGTTGATTTGCTCAAGGATATGCCTATGAAGTTGATTCGTCAACCTCTTTGACAAGAATCATGTTTGACTTTCTACCTTTTCTTCTTTATTTTCCCATTTGACATAAAACACCGAAATCGAAACACAGAACGATGGTAGTTGCAAATGTCGATGATTGTAGGGCGGTGTTATGGAAACAAGGAAGAGTTATTGAGCTCTCAAAATACCATAAACCGAATTGCCAATTAGAGATATTAAGAATCGAAGAACTCGGTGGAAATCTCATACACAGTCGGAATCAAGAAGATGTGAGAGGGGTTTTGCAGGTGGAGGTTTCCTATCAAAGACACACATACACACTCAGAATCTATGGGTTGGGTGGACCGATCGTAACAACGTTCTAGGGCATATCCGCTTTCATATATTTATGGGTTTGTAGCATTCAATTTATCAATCGAACATCTACATTGACAATGAACAAAAGTTGTGAAGTAATATAATTTTGTTGTTATCACTAATCAAAAATTGAAATCGGCAATACCTTTTCGATTTGGAATGGATTATAGAGAGAGAGAGAGAGAGAGAGAGAGAGAAGTGCAAATCTTTTTTTTAATTATAAAATAAGTATATTTGATATTAAAAAAAACAAATTAAAAGGGTAAAAAAGTCTTTTTAAGTTTTTTTTCGACCAAAAACATAGAAAAACTTTGATTTTGGACCATCTATGCAAGTGAAAAAACTTTTGGACCTTATCCAAAGATTTTTGAATACCACAGGGATCAATCTTGGAGTTTTGTATTTTATGCCTTAATATGTTTAGGATATTTCTATCAAATCCAAAATACCAAATTAGGATATTTCTATCAAATCCAAATTAGGATATTTCTATCAAATCCAAAATCATCTGGTAGATGTTGTAACCAAATTACTTCATTAGTGACAGACAACAATAACATAATATTTAACTAACGTTGTTTATCTTGAGATAGTAGATTGTTTCTTTGATATCCACAACATTAGTGAATCATTCAAGAGCACACAAGAGCAAGTAATTGATTGTCTTGTATCATGTGTTGAGAAATTGGCTTAATAAGGAGAAAACAAAATTGTCCAATGTTGATAAAGGTCTAAATGTGAAGTGGTCTCCAAGCCTATAAAGAAGTCCAAGGTATTGGTTTAAAAGTTCTCGCGTGTTTGCCTTTGAGAGTGCTTTTCAGCCTTGAGTAAATTACATGAATGGTCCCTATGGTCTAGAGTAATTTGCATGTTTGGTTTTTAACTTATTTTTTTAACTTAAAGGTCCTTACTGTTTGTTTTAGTTGTGTGTTTGGTCCCTATCTAACCTAAAAAGACTATTATGCCCTTATTAATTTCTTTTTTAATTAATTTTATTATTTATGTATTCTTTTATAATTTTTTATTACAAATTTATGATTAATGTAGAAAATTACACACTACCCCTTTATCCCTTCTACTCTTTCACCTAGACTACTTTTACCACCATCTATGCCGCTATCTCCTATACCACTGAAGCAATGAACCACCACATATCTGACACCGGAAAATAAAAACCACACATAATCCATTTAAACCAAATATCAAATCTAAAATTAAAATCTGAAATCAAATCCAAAACATAAATCAAATCTAATAAATCAAAATCAATCAATTCATTCAAACCACACGATCAATCCAATAAACCAAGAAATCATACTATCATTAAAAAAAAAAAAAAAAAAACATACATTAAGTTTGAAATGAATTTCTAATCTGATTTGTGGAAAAAACCATGCAAAGAAATTTGGATTTGACAGGTTCATCACCAAAGCTCGAATAGTAGAGACAACTTCATTGTCGGTGAGTGAACATGCACAGGTTAGGAAGGGGTAGGAGGTCGATTTTGAAGATCAAAACCAAAGTCCATGGTAGGGTTGCAATAGCATGGTATACAGGTTAGGTCAATGAAGATGCCTTCATCACTGGTTAGGGTGAAGGTGACAGTGTGATGTTAGAGAAAGGAGAAGATAGAAAGAGATTTGTCGGAGTCACCTACAATCAATGGAGACAATGATAATCTTGGCGAAACAAGAGGATTTCTCATAGGAAAAAGCCTTAAACACCCATCATCATCTTCATATTAAATCCTAAAAACCCAGCTTCAGATTAACTCATTGTATTGGATAAAGAAGGGGATTTCTCAAAGGAAAAAGCCCAATATTAACATAAACTTCATCAGTGTTGGAATTCGTCACGAACTTGATGGATGATGGTGTAGAAAAAGAATGGTGGTGGATTGTGCAGAGATGGAGTAGTGGTGGATAGGAAGTGTGAATTGGCGACGACGAAAGTCTGGTTATAGGGGTGGTAGCAATCATGTTATAGAGGGTTGGCGGCAATCGTCCGGCAAAGGAGGTGGCAGCGGTCGTCTGGAAAAGGAGGCAACGACAATCAAATCGTAGAGTAGCGAGGTGACCTTAGTGTAGATATTTAGGGCTTAATGTATTAAAGAAGAGAGATAGATGAAATATTATAGTTTAGGTCGGGTGGGGATGGATGGCAAGCCTTTTTTTTCCTTTTTCCTTTTTTTTTCTTAAATTTAAAAATGATAATAGATGAGAGAAAATTAAAAAAGAAATTAATAAGGGTATTGTAACGTCCCAAAAATTAAGACCAAAAATTTTCATTTTAATTATAAATAAATTATCAACCCTAACGTGTTTATAAACCATATAAGAATATCAGAGTATTCCAATCAACTAATCCAATAGATCATAATTATATAAAGCAGAATCATGGTGTGTGTGTGATGCGATCACCCCAAGCTCTTTACTTTTGATCTGGAAGTACCTGAAAGATAAACTGAAAACTGTAAGCACGAAGCTTAGTGAGTTTCTACAAAACAATACATGCCATACAAATCAAACATACAATGGGCCACGCCTCGTAACCATTGTGCCCCGCCCGACATCGATCCCCGCTCGGAACATATATGTCAATATCATGAGATGGGCCCCGCCTCATCACATTCATCATGCCCCACCTAGAATCGGGTCCCGCTCGACATTCATACAAGCACATAAAACACATGCAAGAGTCACTAAATTAAATAGCATACAATACACTCTTCAAGCCCCACCTGGTATACATATCACATGATATACATGCAAGAGTCATGCAGACAACTAGCATCATAATCATATTAACCCATGGGCCGACATTGGTGCCTTTAACCCACCGCACAGTGAGGAAACTCACCTCAAGCTGCTGAATATCTCAAATAAAAGCTCGGACTACTGATCCGGAAAATCCATGCGTTAACCAATCAAATAAAACCCAATTAATAAGTTGGGCCATAAACCAAAACTATGAATCTTATTCATTTGTCCAACTCCTAGGGTAAAAGACCATTTTTACCATTTCCTCAATTAGCCCAATAACCAAGGCCCAATCCAATAGCTCCAAAAGCCCAAAATGGCCCAAAATCCTAAATGGAACCCAAGGCCCATTATGGGCCTAATCCAAGAAGGCCCAATACCAAACAATAGCCCAAAGTCCATAAATGATCTAATGCCATAGAAGTTTAGCGCCTAAGCCCAATCAAAACAAAGCCCAAATAATCCAATCCCATAAACTTCTTCGGCCCACTGGTTAGTGTACGCTCAACGTACCTGGCTCGTAGGCATTATGTATGCGATTGATCTGGAATTAGGGCATGCACCCAGTACGTCGTACATACTCAGGAGTATGCCCAACATACTGGCATGAACCCAAGTTCTTACCGCAAATCTTAACCACTTAAGAACTTAACATCCAATCCTCAAATCAACATCATATTAAGGCCTTAAACCATAAAGTCAAACACTTGAAACCTTTGCATGGCTAAAAACACCATATAGTCCAAATCTAGCATTTTAACTTCATTAAGAAGAACATCAACCTTGCATGGTTGAGCTAAACCCATCAAGTTATCATTTTTATGTACAAGGGACCTTAGAAAA